>NC_087063.1:75782467-75810205 GCF_963678635.1 Symsagittifera roscoffensis | reverse complement strand
CCGAACTCCGAACTTTCTCCAACAACTTCCTCGTGATTGTCAGTTCTTTTTTGGAACTTCTTCTGACTTCCTCCAATCTCCGGTAGCTATCCATGTCAATTAATCCAGGTGCCCATGTTATCGCAGAATCGTCCCTGACGATCAGCACTTCTGAAGCTCCCATCAGTTCCAGTTGCTGTTCTCTGGCCTGCGTCTCGATGGTGGCTTCATACCCCATTTTCTTATTCCAACAAAGCACCACACAAGTCTCACTTGTAATTCAGTCCGGACAGAAGGATTGGCCATGTACGCTATTAATGATGAGGAAGTACGCATGGTTTCGTCGAAATACTTCTGTAGTGCTATCCTACAGGAAGTCTAATTCAAAAGCTCCAAACCATTCTCGTTGCCTCCGATGATATCACAGTGCTGTATTCCTTCCTCTTCGGGCTAGACCCCGTCTCCAGCTCCTTCAAGTGCTACTGCATGGCTTGCTTATCATTCCAGGCCATCAGGAGCCCCTCGCGAATTTCTTGCCTGCACCATTTCCATATAGCCACTAGCAGGATCGCCCATATGGACTGACTCTGGCACAGCAGTACGACTTCTGTCCCACCAACTTCATCTTTGCCATGTTCGCGCGCGATAGTTTATAGTCTTCCAACCCACCAGATCCACAATGGCTGATGACTTCCACCTCTAGTCTGGTGTCAGCCAAGGTCCTATCGCTCTTCTTTGCTTTCGAAGCCGTAGAAATCAGTCCGAACAGGAACATCGTTGGCACCTGATTCTCCTTCTCCCAGCCGCCATGCCTTGCACCATCCCCTTGTTCAATTTGGTTCGGACAGGACACTTTCTCCAGCGACATCACAACTGTAGCGGCTTTCGACCTCACGACTTTCGGGTTGGTCACCTTATCATCCACTCTCTACTTCAGTTTTCTCACCATAGACTTATACTTTTTCAGTCCTTCCTTGGTTCTTCTGATGGGTTGATCTCGCTTAATCGGGCGCTCCTCAGCACTTTCCTCCGTGAATGACTCGGTCAGACCGTCAGATTCAGTGGAATCCACCATATTTTCTATTGTTTCACGCATGATGGGTTGGTTTAATCCCACTCTCATCACGGACTGATTGTCGTATCTCCGGATTATGCTCCAAGTACTCTCCATTAGTGTTTTTCTCTCCACTCGCTTTGGTGTGATCCATTCTTGTTCTGGCAACATGCCAGGAACGCCACTCGCATGGACCCATCGATCTTCCGCCTGCGAGGGTAATCACTGAGCAGCTTGGACTCGCCCCTCCTCTGGTGTGCTTCAACCAGGGACATAGACTCCACAGGCAAAAGACTAGCCGGGGGCTCCTTAATGGGAGACATAAACGATGACGGTGTCACCAGCACTAGCGTTTCATTCGCCCCACCTCCTTCCGCTTCATTGAAGTCATACTCCAGGGAAGTATCTCTCCAAGGCACCCAGGTCGAACTCACTCACTCTGTTGCCCTTGCCCTCCATCCGATCACCCTTCCCTTGATTTTTTTTTTATTCCGTCTGGTCTTCTAGGCCCAGAGGGCCTTGGCGCATATCGACTCCTGAATCCGGCCGAGCCGGTATCATCAGGTCATCAGGTCATCAGGTAAAACACTTGGTCATTAATAACAATTTCCACGGGCTCCTCACCATGCGGAGCCACTCCATCTATTGTCAGATAAATGCCTCCTCTGGTCCCTCTGCTCACTTCCATCATCATTGCTCGCTTCTCGTCTGGGCCATTTCAGCCTGGACTTGTCGTCAGCTGGAGCATACACATCGTTCCAATGAGCTGCCGATACATCCAGGTTCCTGGATGGTTATGGCCTTAATCTACCTCCCACTCATAAGTCAGGAAAGGTAAAATCAAACGTTTGCAGGGCGGCAGCGTTCCAACTGATGAAACGCGGCTCTATTCCTTCGCTCTTTTCCTCAACGTCTTGCGCTGCTCCAATCCTAGATGCCAGGACCGGACTAGTCACTCCCAACAACATCCTCTATCTGGCAGCGAATCTGAGCCCGCCAACCACGTGTCCTGATTCTCTTTCAAGTGGGCGTAGGTCTGCGACCAGGTCGGGATTTTGACAGCGTCTTTCGTACCCTGATGGTTGGTCGTGAGTTTGGGGTTAAACTGGACAATCGAGAGGCTCTCTCCACTCATCCTGCACTTAAAGCTGTTGTTCAGGTCTATCACCTCCCCAGCCAGGCTCCGCTATCCTCCCGAACAATCGATTATCACTCGCCAGTCCTCGTAACTCCCTCTGTTTCACCCAGTTCAGCACGGAACAATACATTACTGACACAAGGTTAACATACAGATCAGAATGTCTATACGCCTCCACCTGTACGTCCGGGATCACAAGTGCCACTATAGTTCCGTTGACCACGGTGACGCATTCTCTCAACCCAAAGATCAGTGCTAGCGGATCGATCCGCATCATCAGGACTAGTTCAGTCAACAGGAGCTCCCCCTCACTTCTTGACCTCATTTCTGTCGAAGACCGGTTTATCTTCCCCGGTTGAACTTCTGTTGCTTCAGCAGGTACTCAAAAAGCAAAGTCCTCCAATCGTTCAGTAGGGGGCTGTCTCCCATCTGGGGCATCAAATTCTCTCCTCGGTTCTTGCAGCTTGCTCGGAGTATCTCAGCAAAACAGACAAGTCTCCCAAACGACCCTGGGTCATCACAATCAATGTAAGCAGACCATCCAGGCGGAGATCAGCTAATTCCTGCGTGAAAAGCACCACAAAACCCTTCTCGAGGCTCTCGTGTCCGAAGGCCGAGTACAGTGCCAGCACCAGGTCAGTGTATAACTTCCTGATGTCATTCACGAAGTTGGCTATCATGTTTCTCGATGCCCTAGGGTAGCAACTGCTGATAAACGCGGGTGACCACCCCAAGCCGATCCCCGCGAGGATAGCATCGAACCTCTCATATTCAGCCTTCGTGGCCAGCACGTCCGCTTGGAAACGGTCCAAGGACATCGTGTTGATTTGCTGCATCAGTTGCAACATCGTCGCTTCCGCCTGATCTTTTGCGCCCAATATCTTCTTCAAATACTGGTGGATCTCTTTCACCACCGCAGGAGCATAATCAAAGGCATCTTGCCCCAACGTGCACAGCCGAGGTGGCAGATACAACCACGGGTTTGTGTGAGGCTTTGATCTCAAGGCCACAGCCTTCAAGTGTTCGTCAGTTGAGATGGCGTTTCTCCTCACCAAAACCACATTTCGTTCTAAAGTAGCCCGTTTGTCTCAACCACACGTTGTTTGCTAACCGTTGTACTAGTCGGTGTTCATCACCCTTTCCTGGCCTCATTTTCAACAGTCGGTCAAAGTTGGAAAACTCCAGTCCCAACCCCTCATCCAACACGATGCGCGCTGTGCTATGATCCTTAAACCCTTGAATCGCATTTGAGATGTCCGACCATATTGCAGGGACGACCGTGGCTTTCACAAACTGCAGGGGTTTGGGTAGCGAGGCATAACCAGGAGACAGCACGAAGATAACCTTGACCAGTTGCCTCGCGAAACATTGCCGAATTTTTCGACCTCCGTCATGGCAGAGAGGAGTGTCATGACCGCCTCCCCACAGCCTCCGAGCTTCGGGTAGATCCGTCGATGAGAGCATTCAATAAACGCCTACTCTACAAGTGGTTTTTTGATCCAGCTACTATCAACACCTCTGGATCCACGTTCACCACCATCTGCACACTTATCGCTATTCCCACCTCTTGACCCCAATCCAAATTGGGAGCTGTGAGGAAGATTACATCCGACCAAAAGGGGCGAACTGGGAGTATACAAGTAGTCGGAGCTGGCCACTATCAAGATTTCCCCAGCTTCTTTTCCTGAGGGTCATAGGCTGCAAACAGGTTATCTCCCTTCGGTGACTCCAGATGTGCATACCTTCTCTCATCGCCTTCCACAGAACTATTTCTAGGGTAATCGCTTGAATACTTGCCAGCGGACTGTCCCGGGGGTTTCATGAACTGTCTGCACCTCTTGTCGTGCTTGTTGTTGGGTTTGGTCTCCACCAGAAACTCCCCCTTACGGTTCGGTGGGGCTGTTTCTCTCAACTGCTGACGGACTTCCGTCAATGACTTCGTGTTCAATGATCCCACAGTGTTGTCTCCGGGCAGACCCTCCATATCTGCCAATCGCAGAGTAGTGGCGGAACTAAATAGTTTCTCTTTGGCAAAAAAACAATCTACACCCGCTATTCGGTACAAGCCGGATACCGTAAGGTCCAGCCCGTTCTTCATGTTCAATTTAATCGTCATGTCTGCTTTATATTGTCCCCAGGGACTGGGATCGGGTCTGTTCCTCAGCAACTCACTGATTTCGCTCATATCAATCACCGCTGCAGGATCCGCTTTGAGATCCTTTAAGCCGGTTGCGTCCTTGTAGGTTGGGTTGCGATGCTCGTAGTTGCCTGGTGAGCCACCTGTGTTGGACCACCTCTCGTCCCAAGTCGATTCTCCAAGGATCGACCACGGGGAGCAGAAGCGGTCCCCAACCTCCCTCACATCAGAGCTGGGATTTGTCTGCATCACGTTTGCCTCTGTGGCTAGAGGTCCTAGACGATTCGTTAGAGGCCGAGGTACGTGGGATCTCAACCTGCCGGCAGGGCTACCCCTTGCCACCGGGTTGATCAACGTCTGCAGCTCGGTTTCCGTTTCTTCTTTCTTTGTTTGAAATGCGTCGTTGATCCATTGGGTTTTGAAGTAACTACCGTCTCTCTCAAGGCACCGTGGTCCACCATTCTCAGTGTGCTTTCAACATCCATCAACCGGAGCTCACTGGGATTCTCCGAAGTCAGGTTCCTGATCATCACATTCCATTTAATTACATTCTCATTATATAGTCGGCTACTGGTGATCCAGCGTCCGGATTGAGATGGACAGTACACAAGACCACAGTGTTCGGCCTATATTTCTCCTTTGGTTCTTTGAGGAGACAGATCGGGCAGCGATTGCCACTTCCCCGCAGAAGTAACAGGATTTTTCGAAACGACGTTCGTCTCTATCCTCAGGGTTTGCGTATCCACACTGTCGTCATTCTGCAGCTCCATCATTTTAATAACTTGAGCCACTGAGGCCCCGCCAAAGGAGATTACAGCAGTCTGCCCCACCACGAGGCTATCTTTAAGATCCCTCACCAAGCTATCAGCTATGATCAGGTGTTGGCTGGCAGTTGGCACGGGCTGGTGGATCGTTGCCGGGTTCCAGGTCATACCATTCAGGCACGCCCTCGGTTGCCCTGCGGCCACCTGCACGACGTTCTTTCGGTTGTTGAGATCCTTTCGAATGTCGATCACTCGCGACCTTGCTTTGGCTCCCCTCAGTACCACACCGGCCGGTTCCGTCAGATCTGTTGTTTCTCCCTGCTTGACACGCTGAGAAGGATTGATCCTACCCAAGCTCCTGTCTCTTGCTCGGGGTATCTCCTGCATCGTGGCTCTGGCCTGAAATTGAGGTGCCACGTAGATATCGGAGAGATCAGTTATCGTTTTTTTCGCGGTTGAAGGCGGGCTCATTCGTTGCTGGAGGACAGTCACTTCACTCGGTCTACAGAGCTCCTGAGCATTAGCATTGGCCATCGTATCAGGGCTCATCATTGCCAAGAGATCCAGTGACCACTTACTTACTCTCGCATTGTAGAGCTCCTTCAGGTGCTTGATCTCCTCTTCACTGAAAGCAATCTGTAACTCGCCGTTCTTTTTCTTCCATTCGTCACGATCCTTTGCTTTCTCCTTACACTCCTCCAACTTGGCGCGCAATTCTTCCAAGTTATTGTCTCCCTTCTCGAGAGTTTCACTGGTCTCCGCCGTTTTCATTTTGATCTCGTTCATTCTCAACTTCTTGAATGGTGGAGCTGCGGTTGGTGAGTCCACAGAATGCGACTGGGGCGGCCCATCGAGTGATTTTTTCGATCCGAAGAGAGGCTGCGCTGAGGAACTGGGGCGTAACGGCACTGGCTTTTCACCCAACCTAAAATCTCTCTACTCGCCTAGACCCGGCTCACGAGCCAGGTCATGCCCAGACATCTTTCCGCGTCTCTATCGCATGAGTGGGTTCCTGCTCCGCTCGGCGGCACCAGACTCGCCGAAAGCCAGCATTAGGACTACTTCTGTGGGGCGTTCCCCACGGTCTTCTCTTCCCATAGCATTAAGAAGTGAGGCGGTGAACATCGCCAACTCCGCTTCTTCCAGTCCAAAATTACAATCAATCAAGCGTGGGTATATCTCGTCTAAATACGTTCCTAGGGTTATTGAGATGAAATCAATCAAATCATTAGTATCACTCATGCTTCTTTGTGTAGATCTCGTTTGTTCTTTCTTCGATTTCAATTCAAAATCAATATACAAGCGCGCGATCAATCACAATCAAAAAGACAAGTCACAATTTAGATTAATCCTTAGGAGATGTTTGATCTTCAAGATAAAACATTATTCACCTCTTTTAAAAACAGTCCTTTTAAATTCTCTTCTTGTTCTTAGTCTAAAAGCTAGTACCAAGGTGGATCGTCCACCTGCAATCCTGTCAAAATAACTTCATTGAGCGCTGTCACCTTCGTACCTGGAGTGTTCCAGATTTCCATGACAAAAACTTCACATAAAACATAACCTAACAATAAGATAACATACGAACATCACACATCAACACTATCATATAAAAACCTTATACCTAATCAATATCGTAAAACCTAATCTTAATGCCTAAAAAGTAAACTTAACACAAACTATAAGCACATGCTTAAGCATATGCTCAGATAATATTTCTTGTGTAAGTACACCTCTATGTCCATTTCCGAAAACATTACATGTACAAGGGCGTATAGCTTTCTCGGTTGCGATTTTCCCCTATTGTGATCATAGACTGGTAAAGAGAGAGAGGTCACTCCTCCCTCAACCAGGAAATCCCTGAGTCGAGTAAAGGCCAGCACCAAGCTTTCGAGATTTACGTATTGTCTATCAGTGGCCTTAGTTACTAGGAAAGACAAATATTTCCCTGGCACCTGTGATGCAACAGGGGGCAGCGTTATCATCCCTACTACACCAGGCCTCTGTTTCCCTAAAAACTCGATATTCTTGTACTCTCTCTTAAAGTCGGCCGCTAGAGCTACCTATTTTAAAACTTACATCCGCGCTTAACGCTATAGCGCACGTACCTTCCGCGAGTATGAAATCACTATCTGTGATGATAATGTTGTTTGACTAGTGGTTTATTAGATCACAATATGATTCAAAAACTCGTCCAAAAGGCAGTTTTTTAGCGTTTTTGCCCTCCGTTTCCAGTGCTCTTGTCTCTCTTGCCGATTTTAATTTCTTATCATAATGTTACGGTGAGTGAGTCTTCAGTTTTCGTCCCCGTCGGGAATATCGAGAAGATCGAGATTGAATTCTGCAAAATGTAGGGGACCATCTGGAGCGACCCAGTTGGACTCAGTGTTGTCGTTACTGATAATTTTGTTGCTAGTCCTGTCGACATCTTGAATCGTCAAGATTGTCTCCATCGGATCTGCAGGTAGATCATGGAGCCATTGAAGTACTCGCAGCTCTTGTTCGTGCATTTGTTTCATCTCAGTTTCGAACTCCACTTCCAACTCAGAGGGATCTTCGATCCAACATGGTCAATCTCTTGTGGCACCACTATTTTGTCCAGGCCCACTATCGAGTCCATTGCATCGCTCAAAATTTATCTGTCTACGACAAAGTTCTGGCCATATGTGTTGTATTTCTTCTTGTTTCTTCCTTTGTTGCCCTGGCGTGTTTCCATGGTGAAGAGAAAGCAGCCTGCACTCCGTTATCAACTTCAATTTGCTCTGGGCAGTCTCAGTCTTCTTCGGCATATGGGAGGGTCACGTCGTCAACCTCCACTCGCTCAGTTAAATCCAGGTCCAGTGGCAGGTCACAATCATCTACCACCTCATTCCCGTTGTTTTTGTCTCACGTGCCTCTCTCATTCACCTCGCAGGCAGGGTCCACCATCAAATAGTCCTCATCATGCATGTCGGCTGGGATACACCAGTCCTCCGATGAGGCATTGTGGGGCTTGATGTTTTCGTAATGAATTGCCCGTCCGGTGCTCAACCGATAAAAACGACCTCCTTGGTGCACTTCAGTTATTTGAAATTGACCGCGCCATTTTTTCAGCAACTTTTTGGTTCACTTTGGTGGAACCACCTCCTGGACATAGTCTCCGACTGAGTAGGTTTTTGCATCCGCAGTCCTCTGATCAAATTTTCTTTTTTGTTTAATTTGATACTGTTGCGTGTTCCTCCTGCATAGATCATTAAGTTCCTGCCGCCTCCTGATCACATCACGCACGTACGTTGTGGTGCTGCTATCTTAACCTCGTACTCAGAATAGAAAAACGCTTATGGAATGGCTTTCTGGTGACCGGTTAACATCATATGTGGGCTTATTCCCGGGGTACAGTGTTCGGTGCTGTTATAAGCGCCCATTACTTGCGCCAAACGCTAATCCCAGTCTTCCATGCACCGTGAGCGATAAACCCTCAACATGGACACTAATGTGCGATTCTGTCTTTCAACCAGGCCATTCGTTTGTGGGTGATAAGTGGTCGAGTGGGCCTGTGCGATCACCCACGAATGTTTTGCCATTGTCTGATTGGATTGTCAATGGGCAGCCGTGTCTCGCTATCCATACATTTATCAGGTTTCCTCTGCTGATGCTGACATACAGCGAGCTGCTTCTTCATACTTTGTGGAATGATCAATCATTACAGCACTTGATTATAGCCCGTGGCCGTCAGACAACCGTAGCATGCGGAAGTAAAATAGTCGGACGTTTCGACACTGCGATCAACTCGAGCTCATCTGCGGCATTATCAACTATCGTGCCCTCCTCATCGGAGGTATACCTATCTCTGTCTGGGTCTTGATGCGTTTCTCTATCCAGCCCGCGCTGCTTCCATTCTACTAGCAAAGAATGAATCGCGATTTCCGAGATGTCAGAATTGGATGTAATTTCTGACACATTCTCCCAAGGCTGAGACTGCGAGTCTGCATGTAAGCTAATGGATTCTGCCTCATCGTCTTCTGATTTATTTATGATGTTTCTCGACTCCCTGGACAAATTTCTGTCCCTTGGTCGCCTTGACATTGTCTCTCCGGACAATTCATCTTGTCCGGGCCCGAAGGAGCATCACTAGGCGGATAATGTTTTGTCTCCGGACGAACAGTCCGGGCTCGGCTTGTACTCCTCCTTCGTCTCAGTGAACTGAAATCTTCTCGTTACGCTGGATCTAATTTTAACACTGACCTCTTGAGCTGTCTGAGTAGCGTCCGATTGTTGACACTCCACATTCAAAGTCCTCAGAAGGACATCTCTCGGAATCGAACTGACTTACTGATTCACTGTCGATCGGCAATCCAGTTCAGCCTCCCGACTCCGAATTGCCACTGGTCTCTTCTACGTTTTTTTGGTGATTGTCAAACTCTGCATGGTCTCCATCCATTCATGGACATGTCTTTCAACCTCTATGTCAAGCAGGTCACGGAGTTTCAGCATGACATCGGGTGCCACGTTCACTGTCTTGTTTAGCAGGGCTATATTGTTGATACCCAGCCTGGTCAGTTCTTGCTGCCCCAGGTTTGATCGAAGTAGCAAATCCAACGGAATCGGATTGCCAACAATTTTATCTCAGCAGCCGTCTCCACGGGAAGTTCAAAGTGTCCTGTTATGGGATGCCCGGACTTCTCAAGCCACTTTGTGATTGGCAGCTTGTCATAGGTCTCCTCATCCAGAAATCAGAAAACATCCTTGATCTCTGCCTGGTTAGCGTGCTTCTCCTCTTATCGCTCATAGAACTCAGTATTTTTGCTGACGCTGTCGGCTTTTTGATGCTTGTAACGGGTTCGATGCTCTATGATTATGTGATAGCCATCGAGACGCACGATCCAGCGACCATTATAGCTTTGGTCCATCGAATAAGTCTTTCGCCAGGCAAGAGCACAATTGTCTACCCGCAACTTGAAGAGAGCACTCCCTAAGTAGGCTCTGTGCTTTTGAACGAAAGTGATCACCGTGAACATTTCCGCCTTTGGTGCACCGTACTTCATTTCAGTGTCACTCAGGACTTTACTGCGACAAAAACGTCTGCGTTCCGATTCAACACCACTCTAGGCAAGTCTAGCTCCTTATCTGATATTTTGCTTTTCAAGTACTCTATCTCAGGTACGACCGGCCTGTTCGAAGCTAGTTCTTTTTCTGTTGGTCTCTCAGGAAAATTCGATCAGGTAGACAGTCCTTCGTCTGTCTCCGATTTCATCGAAAAAAAAACTTTTTGAAAGACTTCAATTCGTTTATCCTCTTTAATAGGCATTCTTGGTTGGCGTGTAAAGGACATTCAGTTACTTCATGTTTCTTTGAGTTCTCCATACTCCGATACTCTGTGCCCAGAAGCAATGAGTCACCATGTTTGTTGCCTCGTTGTATCGTCACCGTTGTTGCCTCTGTGATCAACAACACACGCACACAAGTCCGCTCTGAGTGAGTGAGAAGCTTCTTCCTAAAATAGCTGAGCTTTTAGCGTTGGGATTTGGAACCAGACACACATGTCTGTTGTTTTTAAGCTCATTTTGGTTCCTTATCCTAAATGTCGCTATTACAGCCCGAAATGATTTAAACCTAACCTTCTTATCTAGGAAAATGGCAGCTTTGCTTGGTTAATCCGGATTTTTTTAATTGGTTTTTTTTTCATTCTTCCTCTCGGGGTGCTTGATTCTCATCAACCCATCGTTGAGGTCAATCGTGAGATCGAAGTCAATCGCACAAAATCTCGTCTTAGGACGAACTGGTCGGACTCGGCAAGATTCTTGACGACCAGGGCACTCATCTGGAGATGCCTACCTCCTAGCTGCAACGAGATGATGGAGATCCTTCCGGTCACGTAACTTGCACCCTGATTAGCCGCTGCCAGTTTGATGTTAGTCGGAATCAGATCCGACCTATCAAAGCCCATGTCGGTCCAAGTGCTCAGAGGCATGATACTGACCACTGCTCCGGTGTTTAATTGTCCTTTCACGGAGAGTTGTCTGCCCCGCACGTCTAGTATATGCGCGGCCAGATCGGCTTCATAGCCCATGTATGGCATTTTGTCCGATTCGTCGGACCTTAAGCTTTTCTCGACCGATGTAGATCCGGCCTACTTGGTCACTTGCATCGGTCACGTGAGATTTCGTGTAAATGTTTATGCCGTCCACATTCATCAGAACTGGATATGGGCCATAGACTTCAATGTAGTGTCCATCTATTTTCATTTGACTCGGTCCGCCTGTTGTGAGTAACGCTCTCAGGGCCCTAGAATCTAGCTTGGGATCTTTCTGTCTCAGGTAGTCCGCTTAGTTGTCCAGGCGTACTGCCGCAGTGATTGGTACGGTTCGCTCAAGTTCTTCACCACCCGATATGATCGACATTATTTTCGTCCTCTCTCTTGTCATGCCAAAGATCGTCCCCGAGATGACATTCAATTTCATGCCCTGCTTCTTAGGTTCCTGATTATCCTCTCCTTTCGCTGTTTTTCCTAGAATGTCAAGTTTCTCGCGCAGCTCTGTATTTTCCAATTCGGACCTTACCCACTGCTCAACCTCTTTGCTGGCCAACTCTTGCTGAACGGTAGAGCGGTCCGTGCATCTAGGCCAATGTCTACTTTGAGCGCACTAGCTGACTCTGTCCCCAGGTACGGGGCAATCGCATCTCACCTTCGGGGCATTTCACCTTCGGGGCATTTCACCTTCTTCTTCGTGAATAAGCCTTGCGTAACCTCCTTCTTCCGCGACTCGGCTTCGTTCATTAGGCGTGCTCGGCTAGCCTTGACTCCTGAAAGTGCTTCTTCATGGCGGGGATGGTTCGCGTCCGCCACTGCATCCCAGAATTGAGTATAAATCGACTTAAAATGTCCCTCAAAATTGCAGAAGAAGCATCTCGAACCATACTTCATTATGAGTTCTCTCACATATTCTTCGTGGTCCTCGTCGCTTGCATCAAGATCGTCAAGAAAGTAACCTATCGCTTTCATGTTTTGCTTATAAGTAGAGCAGGCTGAAACGTGATGGTCCATCAAACCACAATTCGCACATGACCTCCTCTGATCCATGTCATCACGATGTCTATAGTAACTGGAATTTGCGCCAGTAATCGTTCCGCTGTAGTTGCCGTAATTGCTGTAACTATTTTGCCTACTTTTCTATGGATTCATCATCTCTTTCACGCCTCTTTTCAAAGCTCACCATAACTTGATGACCCTGCACCCCTTAGCCGAAACGACTCAGCAAGTTGTCAAATAATTTGCGAGCAAAATGACTGGTTCATTAGTCCTTTTCGCCATTACACAGCTCAGGGCCGTGCCCTCTAAGTTGATTGTCGTTGCGCTGCTTTCCTGTTTTTTGGAGAGATTCTCCTCTTTAAAATGTAATTTCTTCACTTCTATCCAGGTGTGGATGCAGCCATCTGACTCATCCTTGTATGATTTTGGCTTTTTGAGTGTCCTACGTGACCTCTCTTCTCTCTCAGTTGATTTCCAGAGTTTTGTGACAAATGTTTCAAGAGATCTATGCAAACGCTCAAACATTGAATCGTACATCGTCGTATTCTGCGAGACGGTAGTGAGATATGGCACTGATCTGACTTTTGGCATTGTCGGTAAACATGTTCCTGTGTAGCACGCGCTTCTGGCGCGGCTGGATCCGTCCAACCCGACATCGACGGGGCTGCCCTGGGTCTCTCCCTATGGTCAGGCTCAAATCTCGGCTGCTCCCCTGCACATTTGTGGGTTCCGGATTCGTCAAATGCCCAATGCGAGTCCCTCGTTGGATCGGAACGATTCTCTCGGTTGCTGCCGCTCAAGATCTCATCAAGTTTCCGCATCATAAGGTCAGTTTTTGCTTCTGGTCTTTTGTCCAGGTTAGTCGTCGTATGAGCATAGGTGTGTTGGCGTGATCGTTCAGTAATTGCTCGATCTCTCTCTTCATCTTAACCTCTCTTTCTTGTGACTCCTTGGTTGCCAGCGCCAAGCGTTCCGCCAGGTACTGATCGGTGCCCCGAATCAGCTGGGCCTGAACCCTTCTCGCTTTTGACTTCACGTCTGTCAGCTCGTTTCTCAATCTTTCATGGTTTTTTGAGCCCTTTTTTCAACTCGATCCATCCTCTTGGTCATATCGTGTCGCAGTTCATCAAAGCCTGCCCTTATACCGGCAAACATGTCACTCAAGTCGCCAGCCGTTCCAAGCACTGGGGTAAAACCCAGGGACGATGACGTCAATTGAGGTTGCAGCCTGGTGCTCGACGATGCATCACCATTTTGTGTACCCATCGATATCATCAACCTAATGTATGTCAAGGAAGCTCCCATCGTTATCCCATCTGACATTGGTCTAGTCGGCGAGTCAGACAACGCTTTGTTGCTCTTCTCCTGTCTCGGGTTACGTGTGAAGTCCATGTCCGAGTGCATCAGCGCTGGACCGTCATATCCAGAAGACAATCCATCAGTTCGGAGCGACGTCATGCGTTTATCGTACATTGTCTTGAAGCTTCTTTTCGCTTTTGAGCTTGGTTGCTTTCATCTTGGACTTAAGCTCGACATCATCGCATTCTTGCCCTGCTTGACTAGAGAGGATTGATCCTTTCTCCGACTATTGTTCTTGGTCTCCGATACGGACGTCTCCTTAAACTACAATTCTTCTCGTACTCCGACCTCGGAACGCTCCGAGGTCTCATGAGTTTTCTCGGTTTCTTCCCGCCCAATTTCCTCGCCAGGCTCTTCTAGGTCCTCGCGATGGTGGAGGTCGGTCGGATTAACGTTTGCTCCCCTTCCTCGAAACGATCAGTTGGCGTCATGTTAGCCGCTCCAGCCTCGGCGTCCCGCCCTTCATCACCATCTCAATTTTTCTCACTTTTTTTGTTCATTCCATTCACTGAAAGATCACTATGACCTTCACTTGCTGCTTCACAAGCAAAGACGTCGGAGATACTAACAATCGAGGATTGTTTACGGCAAGATTTAAACCTCCGCGTGCTTCCCGTGCTCCGCCTGGGAATCTTAGTTGTTTCTCCTAGCGAGTCTCTACGCTGCATTTTTTGTGATAAAAACTATTTATCTTTTGATGACAATGTACAAGTACCAAAAATAAATTTGAGAAAATTTGCTCAAGCCTGCTTACTCAACTCCTTCAATATCAAAAATACCCCTTCAATCTCTCAGAGATGCTATCAGTGACTCAGCTAAAGTTACACGCAGGGCCTGCCCACTGTTCAATTATTAGTGGTTCCACTCAGTCACCTAGTATAACAGTATCACAAAAAATTACAAGATGTAACTAATACACAAAACAAAAATGATAATAAGATAAGATTACTCTATACGTGACAGCGATCTTTCGTTCAGTATCACTTTACTGCCACACTTAACCGTATCAAATCACTGCTTCATTTAGAATCGAACAAATCTTTATAAGAGAGCAGTGATGGTTTCAGCTACAGATAAAAACACTTAGTCTTAAAGAAAAAAGTTTTCCTCGATTGGAACACTCCAAACGAAAAAACCGAGGACACTGTCTTCTCAAATGAGTGTATCTTGTCTAATACACTCACCGAGGTTTTCTTTTATATGTCCTGCAATTGCTCGAGCTGTCCTATTACGTAGCTCAAGGCAACCTCTTGATCGAAAACATCTAGAGTCTAAGCAAAAGCTCCCCCACACCAGGACAGTTCCAAGTGCACGAGAGTAGGGAACAACTTTATCTTCTCAAATGGGTGTATCTTGTCTAATACACTCACCGAGGCCTTCTCTTATGTGTTCCCAGATTGCCCGAGACTTCCTATTAAGTAGCTCAAGGCAACCACACAACCAAAATAACAAAAAAAATGTTCGGATATTTTGATGAACCCGACTTAGAATCCAAAATTGATCGCGAATCTCCGGGTCAGATGGACCAATATTTTCCTAATATACACGTTTCGCGAGTAGTTGACCTTCTATCTAGACCTTGAAAGCATATCTAAGGATGTTTAAATTGTCCCGAATGTTCCCTCCAAGTTTTCACTAAGGATGGTTGTTAAAGGGGTTAAGCCACTTCGGAGGGTTACTTCGAAGGGTTGTTAAAACACTTAGCTTACTCCAGAGGGTTACCTCTGAGGGTACCTTAGTCAACTAAGTAGCTTCGCAGGGTCCCCTTAAATTAACTAAGGAGTGTCAATAAGAGGCTTAAGTCACTCCGGAGGTTTACTTTGGAGTGTTCCCTCAACTTTCAAAATTTTTCAAGTCTCGCCTCAAAGGGGTCTCCAGCTAGTGTTAAAATGAGTCCAAACAGCCTTAATTTACTTTGGGGAAAATTTGAACTATCTCGGGGGGTTCCGTAAAAAATTTCCACTAAGGGGGTTGCTTCGGAGGGTTCCCCAAAAACCAAGAAAACAAGTAATTTCACCACTTAAAAGCCAGTGATTGCGGTCTAGGTTGCTTAGAGCAAGGTGGGTTGACTCGGTCAACCTACCCAGAAGGATAAAAATATGGTTTTATAAAAATTTCTGCTGCTCGGAGGGTTCCCTAAAAGTTGGACCCTACGAATAACCAATTCTAAAAAATCCCCTCCTGAACTTATCAACCTAAAAGAGTCAAAAACGTCGACTTATGCTACCAAAATTATTCCGATCGGCTCGTTAGTCTTTGAGAAAACAACAAAAATGCGTTTGCCAAATTGGCCTTTTTTCACTACCTATATAGGTTCTCAGAGATTTTTTCCGCAATTCTTGCTGAAAATGCTTAAAAATACTTGCAACTAGCGTAGTAGCCCTGTACGGCACTAGAATAATGCTAAAAATTGGACCAAATTTGATTTGGAAACAAAAATTTGGTCAAAAACTATCAAATTTGGACCCTCCGATTCCTTCCTTTCCGATCTTTAATTCTCTAGTTCTATCCATGGAGCTATTCGGAGGGTTACTCCAAAATTGTTCTAGCAACCTAGCACGTTATGCTAGCAGACTCCTCACGTAAAATTTTTTATCGCTCCAACTCCAAAACCTCAAAAACTTTATTCTCAAAAGATATTGACGAAATTCAGAATTTGCAAAAATTTTGATCGAAAAGCTTTTTATATTCGTCAACTTCAACTGAGTCTCACTCCGCGCGGTTTCTTTAGTTAGGGGGCTCGTACTACGTACTAGCTCACTGAGCAGAAGCTTTTTGTTTTCCGAAAAACCCGGATATCCAAAACTTCTGGGGTTAACAGTTTGATCAAAAATCAGTATTTTTTCGACAAAATTGGGGTGTTTCTCGGGTCTAAATGGGAGTATTATATAATAAAGATAATAAACAATTAGTAGTCGTTAGTCAATATTTTTACACCCTCTTTTGCACCAAAATACCCGAGCTAAGACCCTTAACTCGGAAATTTGCATTCGATGGAGGGTGCAATCTGACCGCGCCAGTTGTGCTCCCCACCACTTGAATTTTAATGAAGTAGTACCCGAACGATATTTAAATTGTATTAATGATACCCAAAATTCGTGGTGGATGTTGTACCTGGCGCCCTCTGTTGAGTCTGGAACACGTCTGTCAGCTTGCCACTCTATCCTCCAGTGATCTGCAAAATTATCATTAACGTGCTTAAATACTCAAACAACACTCAAGGGAGGGTACCCAACCCACCGCCAAAACACTCAAACTTTCAATCAGAAATGATTTATCACAATCTGAAACAACAAAAATGGGAAGGTCAGATCACATCTCGTCCAGAAAAAATATATAAACTGTCATTTTATGTTTTTTACTGTTTTTGGTCTTTTTTGGAATTTTTACTGATTTTTGTACATTATTGTTTTCAAGTAAATTTGGTTTTGTTTTTTTTTGGTTATACATCTTTTGTTTGGTTTTACGCTCTCTCTTTAATTGTTTTTGGTCCCAGGGCCTTGGGATAAGCGGCTTCATGACTTCCGGCCCCCGGAATTCTCGGTCTTAACTTAGTTAAAATGCTAAATAGTACCAGGCGGAGGGTCGATACCTTCCGTCTAGTACAAAACAGGACATTAAAGCCCCTACCTCGGGCATACGCCCTGAGTGGAGTGTTCCTCGCTGAAACGTTTGCTGATCATGATGGTCTTTGCGTTTAACAGGCCCACCATAAAAGCTTCTATGTAGCTTTCGCCCAAATACTACATAGCAGCTGAGCGTACAAAAAGTACCTATTGACTAATGGCCGGCTTCAGTTACCTAAATTCTACCCATTTTTCACCGTCTCAACCTAGCCAGTTGATTTTTTGGTCTGTTTAGCGCTAAGTAAAAGTTCCCATTTTTAGGCCATCAGTCAAACGACTTTTGATCAGCTTTCGTTACATGCGAAAACAACCACATAACTGGGTCTCGGATCCCCAGACTACGCGATTACTCTTAAAAACACGGCTCGAATATCGTATTTTACTATGTTTTTAGTGACAGTTATATAATTAATTCATTAGAGATGGATTGACCCTTTCCTGTCTATTGCTACTCCTGCTTTGAAATCCTAAACAATACTGGAGTTAATGCAAATGTTCAGGGCATTGAAGGGACTAAAAAGTTACGTATTCTCTCAGCATCTAATAGTCTCCGGGCACCGGGCCTCCAATTCCGTACTCTTCCGGAGATAACGTCGTTATCTCTCTAACTTTAAGGCACGGGAGGGTAATGATCCGCTCCGGATTTCTTTCGGATAAGCGTTATACGCCTCTTGTTACCACGATAATTTACTGATGCTTTATGAACAAAAGTAGAAATATTACAAAAGCATGGAAGCTAACAATAATAAAGTTTTTTTTTGACTCAGAGCAACTAAAACAGTGCTGATTCAATTTATCCGGACTAAATAATCAAAAATTGAAATTTTCAGCTCGTTTTGCTCACAATGGTACCAGACTGATTTGAATGATTCTGACAAAAGGAATGAACCTTGAAAGTTAAAAAGCCTTTTGCTCCAATTGGGTTGACTTCAGACAAAAAATTGATGAAAAAAAAAATTTCTTGAAACTACTTTAGGTTTACGCAAAAACTACGTTTCTTTTGCTGGCAAAAATAAACCAAATCTCAGTAACCCAAAAGATGAAACAGATTTATTTTCCAATAATTGCACAAATCGATTTAAAATTTTTTCGAACGAAACCATAGTTTTAATTGAATTGAAAATAAACTAATTTCGCTAATAAAATAGTTTCGCTAACAAACTAATTTAAAATTATTTACACACAACCAGGGGCGTCTCTAGAATTTTCTTGAGGTCAGATTTTCAAAAAATTTTCAAAAATTTTGTCGACCTTTTTTTTAGGTCGACAAAATTAATTTTCCGAGCTCTCCCAAATCACCAGAAAGAGCCGGTTTTCGCCAAAAGTTCTGCGCCGCTGGAAAAACTTTGAAAAAACAGGTCAAAAAAGCGTTTTTTTGGCAATTTTTGGGGCTCCGTTCTCAAACTTATTATATACTGGCTCCAAAGGCGCCTTTCAGGGTGGGTGCAATCCCTGAGAGGGGAGAAGAAGGCGTCCACCCCAGCCCCCCTAAATCCGCCCCTGAAAACAACTGAGAAGATGATATTTTTCTTAAATTTTGTAAATTTTGCTGGACTACATACAATGCACATTTTGATTTAGTTTTTTTTTGCAATGCAAATGACTGCTTCGGTGTTTGATTGACTAACAAGCAAAAATGATACGTTCTTGAGGCAAAAATTAGGATCAGGTTTCCCAAAAATGAATGCGTCATCCGGACAACTAAGTTGAACTTCCGAGCAAGGTATGCTATCATCGTTTGTTGTCTATATTGAACCAATTTGAAATAAATGCGTCTTAAGTTTTCTTCATTTTCTACGGTAAGTCAAATCAGCAATGTAAATTTGACTTAAGCATTGGAAACAAAAAAGTTGTAACGTACAAAATTGAAATCGCGCTATCAATTTGCAGGATTGGGCTCAAAATTATTCAGCAAACTTTGATTGGCTTTTTAGTCAGTTTAAAAATAAACTGAAGCATCATACCAATTTTTGAAAAAAAACCTGAATGTTGCCTCTCATTTAACACAGTAAAATATAAGTTATTTGTTATAGAAAATATATGCCGAAAATTTTCTGTTTGATAGACTAAAATGACACTTCTACTATATAAAAGATTAGATTTTTTTTAAAAAAATCTAACCGTTTTAGATAAATTTTGAAAAATTTACTCCTCTGATATTTTAGGTCTGTGTAATGAAAGCAATTTAGAAAAAATAAACCGGCATTTTAACCGGTAATTTCAGTCAAAATGTTAGTTGACTGAATGAAACAAATCGATCAGTCTATGGAACAAAATTTGGTTCCAATTATTGCAATAAAAATTGAACCTTATTGAGTTGAATACAACCATAGCATTAATGTCTTCTTTTTAATGAGTTATATTCTTTTAAATAGGTGATGCAGTCAACATTGAGTGTTTGTCAGGCACCTACGAATCCTTATCGGCATCGAGCCTGCATTATGTAAACCATTCAGACTTAGTGGCTGAAGAAATCGGAAACATCCCAAAAGGTTGGTTGTTTTTCTTTTTTTTTAATCTTTTGGGAAAAACATTCGTGGAGCGTTGGAAAAAAATTAAGATTAAAGCGAGATATAGTTTTAGAGGAAGTACAAGTTGTCCGTTCAATTTTTTCCAGCAAGCAAAAAAGTGTGGATAACCAAAAAATTGTGGAGAGGCGAAACGGAACTTTCCACTTTTTGCGATAAAACACAATAATTAAAAAACATAAGAAATTGAACAAAAACAAATGAAAAATGTTGGAAAAAACAGGGTGAACAAAATTTTCATGTCTGGATGAAAAGGGCTTAGCTAAAGCTAGAGGTAGCTGTTTGTAATTTATGGCGATTGTGATGCGGAACGAAATGGTCAGTTTCAATTATTGGATTTCGGCCAAAACCTTAGTTGTTTCTCAACTAAAACAATTGAGAAGTAATAGGCTTTTAAAAAACAGAAACTTCTCAAAAACATGACCTTTTTCTCATAAAAAAAAGGAGTCGCAAAATCTCGCAGCCGGTTTTTTCATCGAACCCTTCATCTCAGATTTGATATGCTAGTCAGGGGCGGATCTAGGATTTTCTCGAGGGGGGGCGGATTTTCAAAAAAAATTCGAAAATTTTGACGACCTTTTTTTTTAGGTCGACCAAATTGATTTTTGGAGCTCTCTCAAAGCACTTTTTTGCCCCTATTTTGGCAAAATTTTCTGCGCCGCAGGCAAATTTCTGAAAAAACAGTCAAAAACAGTCAAAGTTTTGAAAAAATTTTGACAAAAAATCGCGTTTTTTTTGGTATATATTGTGGCGCCCAAGGCGCCTTTAGAAAAATTAATGGTCGGTCGGCCAAAAATGGATTTCTGAAAAAGTATCAAAGAGGGGACCCTTTGGGTCGGCAGGGGGTCGAATCCCTGAGGGGGGGGGGCGGTTGGGGCGGACGCCCCCCCCCCCCTAAATCCGCCCCTGATGCTAGTTGCTACGAGAAGTCAAAAATTTCCCAAAAAACAGTCAAAGTTTCAAAAACTTGGCGTTCCAAAATCCGTATATTTTTTCTGATAAAAATTGGTTGTGGCCGCCTAAGCAAAAGAAATTGCGAAAATCGGGTTTCTCAATTGAACAATAATTCTCCAAATTGTTAGGGTAACCTGGAAAAAATGGGCGTAGGCAAATATAATGATAGGCTCTCCACAACCTGTTTTTTTAAATAAACATATGACATCAGATTTGGCAGGATAGTTCACGATAAACTTAAAAAGTTTCTATAAAACAATAAAACAAAGTCAACAAATTCAGGTCAACAAATTAACAAATTAACAAATCAAAAGTTTGACATTTCCGCGAATGATAGGTTTTTGTCTAAAAATTGGTCTTAGCTGCTTTCCTTATGCATAAGAGATCCGCACAATCTGCATTTTCAGTTGACACCAACAACTCAGATTTGAGGTGGTAGTTTTTAAGAAAAGCAAATTTGTTTCAAAAAACGGTCAAAATTTCAAAAACTTGATTTTCTGAAATCCATAACTTTTTTTCTGCAAAAAGCTGGTCCTGTTCACTTAAGCAGAGAAGATTCTCAAAACTGATTTGACTTTTCCGAGAACCATAGTTTTTTTGAGTAAAAATTTGGGGTGTTTTCGCTTGTGCAGCAGAAATTCTAGGAAAAAAATGGTTTTCCAAAAACCATAACTGGTTGAATAAAACCGTGAACAAAGCCACACAGGAGGACAGCTTCCCAAAAACGTTCTTTAGGTTGACCCCTCTTTGTGGTTTTTTAAATAAGTAAAAAAGAATCAAATGAACTATTTTAAGTGCAATAATTTATTTTATACAAAAACATGGGCGTTTTTTCTGATGCAGTTGAGCGTTGCACAACCCATTCTATCCATTGAAATTAAAACTATAAGTTTCAGAAGGTAGTTTTTGAGAAAACGAGAAAAAAAAATCAAAAATATGTGTCAATTAATCACCCCACAGACATTTTGAACTCTATAGACAGTGGGGTAAGGTTAAAAGACTACAGGTATATGCAGGCATTCAAGGGTTCATCCAAGGATATCAGTTTTGTGAAAGGTCAAAAGTGTAAAAATTTTCGAAAACCTCTCAAAAAAATAAACCCAATCAATTAAATTTTTAGGGATCTTAAGCGAACTAAAAATCTTAAGCTTCAAAAGCAACCGAGTTATTTTCAATTCAAATGGCAGTGAATCTGGAAGTTGTTAGGGTTATATAATAAAGCAAGTTCTTTTCTTGTAGGAAAAGTTGTTTTCGGGGAAAAAAACCTCTCGTTTCCAATTACAAAACGCTTGCGCTCTCAAGCGTAATAAAAACTTGATAAAATTCACTGTTTTCGTTCTTTTTGAGCAAATCAGCAGTTTAGGTGAAATTTTTAGGGAAACAAGGTAATACGGAATCTGAGAAAAACCACTTATCGAAAAAAAAACGCCGAGTGCAATTATTAGTGAAGCGACGAAAAATTTTGATTTCATCGAGTTTTTAGGCAGTTTTTGCTAAAACTGTCTCAACGCCCTGAATGTTCCGACTGTATCAAGAAATTACTAGGAAAAAATGGGAAAAAAACGAACTGTTTCCGTTCATCCCCAAATTATGTTAGTTGCAAATCGTTGTGTTCATCGTCTCGTATCAATTTAATACGACAAACTGGTTGGCCTCAAATCAAATTTGAAGTATTTACGTTACCGATTTATTTGAACACCACAATCTTGAATCTGAGCTCGCTATTCAAATGATTTTAAGAAATTTTGTCGAAAACGCTTAGTTAAAAATTTGACATATGACTGCAGAAAAAACAACCCAAAGCATAAATGTTCTGTCACTTTCTTTGATATAACATTTTCAACAATCAATTAATCTAGAAATTAGCCTAGCATTAAACGGCTGAAAAAACTTTTCAGCCGTTAAATGTTTTGTTTTTACTTAAAACAATTTTTACTTGACACAATGAAGGCAAAATAGGTCGAAAAAATTTAAACAGCTCGAAAAAAAAACATTTTTTGCATGTCTCGACCAATTCATCAGTTTTAATGAAATTAAATAAAGAATCGATTCTCAAATAACCGATTGAGAAAAACATTAAGAGGTATTTTTTTTCTCGTTTATTCAGGATAAACATATGCTATATTTCACACTACTCACTTTAGTTCACTTACTCTGCAGCTAAATTATTTAATCAAAAATAAATAACCGGAAATTGAGTCAATATTTTTCAGCGAAATAAATTAATGAAATTAAGTTATTTAGGTATCCTAGAAAAGCGTTTTCATAACAACGGCTTACTTTTTTCCATTTATAAAAGCATATTGTTTTATTATGACAATAATGAAAATCTTAAGAACTGTTTTGAAAAACTAAAATAGAAAATTTAAAAATCAAGTTTACCTCACAATCAACAAGAACGTCACTTTTGAAAAAATCAGGTTTTTAAAACTCACACAGGCTCAAAAAAATCAGCTGAAAAAATTTGCGGACGCCCCCCCTCCTCAGGGATTCGACCCCCTGCCGACCCAAAGGGTCCCCCTTTGGTACTTTCAACAAATCCAGTTTTGGCCGACTAACCCTAAAACTTTTCTAAAGGCGCCTTTGGCGCCAATATATACTAAATTTAAGGGGGGAGCGCGCAAAAAAAAAAACGCGATTTTTTGGTCAAAATTTTCCAAAAAGTACCTAAAAATGCCTTTTTTGGACTGTTTTTTTTCAAAATTTTGCCTGCGGCGCACAAAATTTGGCCAAAATAGGGACTAAACAGGCTTAGGGAGAGCTCGAAAAATCAATTCGGTTGACGTAAAAAAAAAGGTCGACAAAAATTTCGAAACTTTTTTGAAAATCCGCCCCCCCCCCCTCGAGAAAATCCTAGATCCGCCCCTGCTCCCAGTAACAGGTTGATTCAACCTATCTGGCGAAATTTCAAACTCTATTTCCTTGGCCGTCTCTCAAAATTTGAAAAATTTGATTTTTGTGTCAAAATTGCAGATGCAAGCCTTAGAATTATTTGCATGTAGTTCATTAAGGATTTCGGTTAAAGTTTTGCTTTAGAAATCATCAATAAATTCCTCTAGCATATTAAAAACGGATCACAGGACTTCCATTTGCTTTCCAAAGCAGCAAAAACTTCAGTAGGTCTTGCATCTGGCAAAACTTCATGTGGATCCCAGTAATTAAATTTATTCGAAAAACAAGAGCAAGCCAAAGCTCTAATTGATTAAAAAACTCATTGAATCGTAGAAATTAGGTTTTGATAGCAATTTTTTGCTGAAATGTAAAATTATTGTTTCATAGTTTCAATTTAAACTTACACTGTTTGAACGTTTCCTCAACCAAAAGCTTAAAAAAAATTGTTAAAATTCTGTTTCTTTGAAAGCCAGTGTAAAAAAAAATTTAATCGTATAGAAAAATATTATGACCAACTATTGATCTCCAATCATCTCAAATTGGTGCCGAGAGAGGAACTTCGCCACGTAAACTTATTTCGGTTATTTTCAGCGGTATGGATAAGTTTTTAAAAATATGCAAATTTAGTCTGCAAAATTATCAAATTGGCTATTACCAACCTTTTTTTCTCAAATAATTATTGACAGAATTGAAGTATGAAAAGTTTCGTCGAAACTCATTACACTAGTTTTATAAACTGGTTTAAAATGGACAAAATGGAACACAATAAATGGAAAACCAAATTCAGGACTTTGAAAGTTGGAACAACAAAGTTGGTTTCAGTAAAAATTTTATTGGGTTTCACAGCAGGAAAGAGTAGATTTAAAACGTATGATAAAAATTGATGCAGATAAAATTTTTCAATGTGAAAGTTCCCACAGTTGTAGAAAAAAAGTCAACGTGTCAGAAGGAAAACAACCTATCCAATAAAACTGAAACTCTCAGTACTTGCTTTTTGTACGGTCTTCCTCGAGATGGGGATCAATGACTATCAACTCAATCAAAACTTAATGGAGAAATAGTTTTTTGCTTTTCTGGCAAAGTTTTGAGCAAGAATCAACTTAAAATTGTTTGTTTTTTCAGGAAAAAAAAGTTCATCAACTCCAAACCACAGCTTACTTGTATCTGACGTTACATTACAGATATCGACAATCAATCAAAATTGTAAGTTCTTATGTTTTAAGCTACTAACTAAAAAGCCCAGCTCGCTTCGCTAGAGTCTGATTTCCAAACTGAGATTGTTTTTTCGATCTTTGTTGCCTACACTTCGAATTATTAACGTAAAAAATGAGAACAAAATATTCGAACGTTCACTTAAAGTTCCGAATTTCAAAAAAAATGTATAATATAAATGCTTGGGCGGTTTTTTTATTAAAGCAGACCAATTTCCATAGCGAGCGAATCTTCCTGTCCCCGCCGCTGTCGCGAGCACCACTATACAACTTGTCTCTATGGTCCAACGGAAACAAAGCTGACTAAAATCTCGACAAAAATTATACAGAAAGTGTAACACGTGATTTGTCTCGCAATTCAAAATCATTTTAAATCAATAATATCCGCTCAAAAGCTATTCATGGCCTGTTAAAGGCTAATTGGATCATTCATGGCTTCGCTTTGATTTAATCGTGATTTTATGAAGTTCACAGACTGACCACAACATCTCGACCAATTTTGAGCATTTGTAAGAACTCGTGACAAAATTTCTGCATTTAGAGTTTTTCGAAACTGGAACAGCAGCAACTGAAAGACTTTATTATAAGTTTTATTAAAATAATGGTGTAAGCGTAGAAAAAAAATTTCAGGTCACTCTTTCTTTTCATTGATATCTTTTTCCAATTTATCATTTTCTTTTGGAACGTGAATAGTTTGTTTCCTCATATTATACTTGGAACACTTCAAAAACGTTTTCACAAAAAACGCGCTGAAAAAGTCAGCATATGCTAAACTATATATATAAAAAAGTTTATGATTATATATGTTAAATGTTTTCGTTATGATTATGAAGAATATATAGAAGATCATATTATATAATCAATTCATCATATACCTCTTTCAGAACAGCCATTCACATGCCAAACTAAACTCGAATTATAAAAATATTTGTTAAATAGGGACTTTATTAGACACAATTCTAAATTTTTTATATGAAAATTGAATCCATTTTTGTTTGTTTTTTCATGTGTTTTATTGTTTGTATATATATATAATTAATCATGTAATTATATATAATTATATAACATAAATTAACCTATAATAAAATCGAATGTTGAACACAAGATCACATTCAGCAATCGTTGCATCTGATAACACGTTCACACCTATTCACTTCCCAAACAAAATTCGAACAATATAAAAATAAAGGTTTATTATGGTCTTTATGGTCTTTATCAGAATGCCATTTCCTTTTTTGTTATGAAACATTTCGCTATTGAATGTTTCTTGATTTAAGACTTCATTTTGTTGGCTTCAAATTGACAGTTTTGCAAAACTACTTTGTTTTTTAGGCTTTGAATCATACTGAAAATCATCTAACATTTTGATTCATAGGAATTTTTTATACAATTTTTTTTGTTGTGTCAATTTCCAACTATTGTGAAGCTTGAGATTCCAGTTACTATTTCCATTTAAGTTAAAAAGTAGCCAATGAAAAAAAAATCGGAGTTAAATTTGTGTGCTGATGTGTGTCTATTTTGATAAAAGACAACTCACTAATAAAAATTGTTTTTGCTGCCGACACTAACACGATGGATGAAAAAATAGCATATGCGAGTACTAAATTAAAAAATATGTTCACAAACGTGCATCTAGTCGCCAAAAACTGGTTAATCTTGTTTTTTTGTTGAAGTTTTTCCTCCCTCAGAGAACTATCAAATGCCAAAAAACACGTATCATTGGTGTCCAAAAAATTAGGAGTTTGCTAAGGAGTTGAAAAAATTTTCTTATCTACTAATCTCTTCAACAACAATGAAAAAAAAACGAAACATCGAGCAGTAGCAGCGGAAATCTGTTATTAGTGGCGGCTTTGAGCAGATTGAGCGTGTCATTTTAGTTGATTAAAAGCTTTTTTGAAATAATGGTGAAAGCGTACAAAAAATTAAAGATTTAGACCACTTTTTCCTGTCATTAAGTTTTTCAATTTTGTTTTGGAATGTGAATCAAGATTCATGTGACAAATTTCTGAAGAAAAAAATGCGTTTGAACTTTTATCTTTCTTGATTTTGGCTTGATCTGCCATTTTTAGATTGAGTCCACAACAAAAACTTACTCGAAATTGGAATTTTAGATGATGTAAAATTGTATGTGTTCAATAATCGTGTACCAACCTACAGCAAAGTTTGCACCAGAAGCTCCAATTGATAGGAACCTTCAGAAAAAAAAATTCTGAACCAGATACCTGTATATTTTATCTTCAACTTTTAATCTTTTCATATTTTGATCCAATGAAATTTTTGGGGGAGCAGGAACCTTCCCTGAAAAATTATACGGCTTGATTTGGCTATCCAGACAAGTTTGGCTTTTGAACTGCAACATTATCAGTAAATTAATAAAAAACCTTCCTCTAGAAAACAAGTTCAATTTTTATAAAAAAGCATGTTCCTGAAAGAATTCGATCCACATGCTTCAATGAATAGTTTACGCATACGACTTTTTCCTTGAGCAACCCATGTCTAAAAACAAGTGGGAACAAAAGATCAGATTGCAGTATACGTAACTCGTAATCCGATGATTGGAACACTTAGAAAAACTCAGAAAATCAAAACGTGGTAGTGTTTGACAGCGGTTTGCGTTTCAAAACAAAAAAGAAAACAAATTTAAAAAATTTTTTAAAAAACTGTTTTTAATTTGGAACTTTGTAAACGTTCTTGTTGCCAAAAAAGCCCTAATCACAATTTAAAACAAGATGACCCTAATATGTCAGAGATTTTTTCAATTAGTATGACAATAAATATGTTGTTTGTACAGATATCAATTGAATGTTTATATATTTAAAAACATCAACAATTATTTCTCGTGCAATCTGCAAAATCCGGTAAAATTCTGCTTTTTAAAAACGGCAATTGAAAATAAGATCCATTTTCCTAAACAGCAAAAAACTAGGGAAATTAAAAAAGATGCGACAATTGGATTATCAAATGTTTTTTCACAAAAAAAATTTTGTTCAAAAAACAAATGTAATGTTTACTTAAAATTTTTCTTTTTTTGTTTGTCGTTTTGTTCGGATGTATCCAATTGTTTGTTTGTGCGGGTTAATTACGAGATCG
>NC_087063.1:75757482-75782267 GCF_963678635.1 Symsagittifera roscoffensis | reverse complement strand
GATTTTGGTACATTATCTTCTGAATATTATCAATTGTATCTCATCAAATCGTAAGTTTTAAGTTTTGTAATCAAAAAAATTTCAGAAAAATTAAATTACAGAGACAAAATCGCAGTCGAAGACAAGTAAATGTAACTTTATCTTGTATAATTTTATTGCATTAATTCAAATTCACAAAATCACAAAAGCACAAAAGCACAAAAGCAACCTACAGGATTCTTACATACAATTACTGATAAAACTCAAAACATTAGCACCAGGAATGTTATCCGAGTTCTTCTGGTAGAGTTTAAGAAGATTAATTGCTGAATAAATTGCGTATCAGTTTTTTGAACCATGAGCTGGTACTTTTTTGTTAAAAAGGAGCAAGTGGAGCTCTTTCTACTCAAAGAAGTAGCAAAATTGTAAGTTTTATCCAATCGAGCAATCATTATCCTTAAAGTTATTTCTCTTTTCTGCTTTATATACGTTCTCGTTTTTGAATTCACTTTATTTTGCAAAAAAACTTTGTCAGAACCGGCGAATTTAGGAGGATAATAGTTAATAGTCTCAATTGAATACAAAAATGCTTGTGGAGATAGTTAAATCTGCAAACGTCTAAATAGAACTCTTTTCCAGAGGCAAATCTACATTTAATAGAAAAACTTTTCTCTTGTTTTGTTGTTCCTAAACTTTTTCTTAGCAAACACACAATTTTTCACACAATCGATTTAGCAAACGCACAATCATCAGCTATCACTTCTCTCAAGAAAAAGTTTTAAAAACTCTCGAAACTCTTGTTTCTTGTCCAATGTTTCTCAAAAATGTTCAAGTGAGAGAGAACCGGGGTCAGTTACATTCAAAACAGACTACACAAGTACAAGTAGCTGGTAAAAACGAGACTATTTTGCTGAATTCGAAGAGCAAATTAAGAGCAAATCTATTGGTAGTAATGTCAAAACCTTAGCAAGTAGAATCAGCAAAGAAACAAAGTTCCTAGGTTCTGAGTTTATAAGCCACCATAAGAAAATTATTCATAAAATTCTAACTCAAAAAACTAATTCAGCCATACACTGTATCAACTGAAATTTTTCTTAAACTAAAGCGAAATTCAATGAGCAAAACTCTACTGTTACAACTAGTTTTCTACCTGAAACAGTTCCAAGCTTACCAGATCAAAAACATGATTTTTACAACTTGTCAATTTGAATAGCTTCATAGTAACGTTTATATCAATTGAGATTTCATATGTCTGATTTTGCTAAAATTATCAACTTGACTAAAAAATTCCCTAACGCCCTTATTATTTGCTTTAAAAATTTTCCACAACAAAATTATACGTTTTTATGCAAAAAAAAAACATATGTAGACCTTGAAAGTGGGTTTTTGATTTATCCTTCACCTTAAATTTTTCATAAAATTAATTTTGCTTTATTTCTACGAAAAGTACAGTAAACTTCGTGGACAGTTGTGTCATTTTATCGAACATTTTTCTCTCGGAGTTTTGGTTACTTCAAAATAAAGTATCTCTAAGCATCAAAATTTTCATGTACTGTTAATTAGTTTCTCAAATGATGACTACAATGCCAATAAGTTATTCAAACTTTTCAGTACTTGACTGTTTCTATGTTGCATTTTTCTTAATCTATAAATTATAACTTCAATTAAAACAAAATGATCTCAAAGTTTCTGAAGAAAAAAATGCGTTTTTTTTCAAAAAACTTGAACTTTTATCTTTCTTGATTTTGGCTTGATCTGCCGTTTTCAGATTGATTCCACTTTGAACAAAAACTTACTCGAAATTGGAATTTTAGATGATGTAAAATTGCATGTGTTCAACAATCGTGTACCAACCTATAGCAAAGTTTGCACCAGAAGCTCCAATTGATAGGAACCTTCAGAAAAAAAATTTCTGAACCAGATACCTGTATATTTTATCTTCAACTTTTAACCTTTTCATTTTGCTTTAACTTTAAGTGTTTTCCAGCTTAGATTTATGTAATTAAAGTTCTGGAATTTTTCGAGGTCTGAAAAAATTATCCAAATTTTCATCTTTCCTATATTTTATGTCATTTATGGAAAACAGTTAAAAAAAATGATTTTCGATAAATACGCCATCACTTTTCTGCTTGAAAACACGCTACTCTATAAACACATTCAAAAAAACAATTGATAATTTTTTTTCTGAATACCCACTAATTTTGTCGCTTATTTTCTACTTATTAGCTCACAATATGTATTTTTACTGCATATTTTAGAACAACCGAATCCCATAAGCTTGCTACCATTGCAGTTCTTAGTGTAGATCAAAGATTTTGAGATCAATATCTTTCGAGAATTTCAAGATAACTTGAATCTGATTGTGCCTAGAGTTGATTTTATCATCAATCAGAGACTTCGAACAAAAACTTCAGTGACTGATTAAGAAGTGCGTTGGAAAATTTTTGAAAAATTTAGGAGAACAAGTCAATTTTATCAAAATTGTATAGATTTTAAGGTTTTTTGAGCAACATTTTCTCAAAAAAATCACAAATTATTCTAATTTCTTCGATATTTTTATTACGTTTTTTGAGGTTATTTTCTCAGAGATTTAGAAAGTCCTAAAATAATTTTTAAGAGACATACTAATTTTCAATTTTCTCTTAAAATGAATTTAAAAATTCAAACATGCAAAATTCTTAAGCAACTGATTTTTGAAATGAAACAAAACCCGAAAGAATTTCAATCTATTTGAGTTAGTTGAAATGAAATCAACCGATCATCATCCAGCTTTTTTTATCATAGAACTTTTAGTGTTTTGATGTCAACCAATCAGTTCCCAGCCTTACCTGTAACGATTTTTAAACCTCTAAGTATGAAATAATTAAAATAAATTTTGTTTATAATGAAAATTTGAACCATTTTGATATCAACCAGTCAGAAATGAGCATTTTTTCTCATTGAAAAATACATTATAGAAAGAAGTATGCACACGTTTAAATTTTTATCAAAGGTTACCAGATTATCAGTAAGGTTATCTAACAGAATATCAAAATCAATCAAACTCATTTACTCAAAATTTTATGATTTTCCCATTTTTCAATTTTTTTAAAAACATTTATTGGGTTTTCGACTGGTCTGTGGTTTTATTTTTGATAACCACTCAATCTGGGTCCATTCGTGTGATTGAAAACAAGGTTAATATATCTGCTAAAGCTCTTTCTTTTATCTAGTATCTTATAATCTTTTAACCAACTACTGGTGCTCCCGTACAAAAAAACTAACGTCTTCATCGAACTTCTTCATCGAACTTAAAGGAGTTCATGTAACCAATCAAAACCCTAAATTATGAAAAATTACTTAGAAAAACCAATGGAAAACAGAAAATTGAAAATATTACATAAAGTTTTAAATTACAATTTTATTCTTGTTTGTAATTTTGTCCATAGAGATTCGGTTGAGCAAATATTGTCTAAAATTAGATAAAAACAGCAGACGAACATTTTTTTGTGAGTTTTTTTTAAAAATTTTTAGAAAATTAATTGATGTCTACATTATCTATTAAATGAAACTCGAAGAGATTGTTTGTTGTCCTAATTTTTCTCATATATCCAAGTTTCTAACTCTAATTGTACCATTCAATGAGAACAAATACTTTGAACCAGTAGTATTTCAATTAACAAACCTTCAAATCTTATTAAACCTAACATTTTTTGAGCCTTACAATTATCATGGAACATAAAATCTCCCGAAATCAGGGATAGTTCTTTGAATTCTTTCAAGTTTTGGTTTGCAATTTGTACTAAGACTTTATGCAATTTGTACTAAGACTTTATTCTCCTTTTCAGTGAATAGTCGAATGCAGGTTTGCTTACCCTGTAATTCTTGATTGTTACATTTATTATCCTCAAGTTGTATGTTGTTATTTAAAAAATTCTATTACAGATGTCGAGCTCCTGGTCCATAATTGATTTTTCGCCAAATTTGATTCCATATAAAGGTACGAGTCCAAGGTTTTCAGCACCGGAATTAACATTATTATGGATTGCCGAACTTGTTTCTACTTCTTTTCATCAAAATAGACTGCTGTGTTTTCTCGTTTTGTCCCAACTTATCTTGAATTAATAGTTGAAAACAGGGTTAAAAAAATTTCGCCTGACAGGGTTTTTGAAACTAAGCAAATCTCAGCTGGTTTTTTTTTGAAAATTCATTATAATTCGGACTAGCGTGTTTTCTGGAGAACATTTTTGAATAGAAGAGCAAACTGATCAGATGATGTGAAATGAGAGAATTGATTTAGGAAAAAATGAAAAAGTTACTAAACAGTTTAAGTACTAAATATGTAATGGAAACTGCGTAGGCATTTTTTCTCCTATATAAATCCGTAGTTCTCTGCGTGAACCAACCTTCCAGTTGACCGTTGCTATGTGTCAAGCTCTCCTTAGATTTTTTTCAGGTTGGAATGAAAAATCACTAGTGTATTCTGTTTCTAACGAATTTTACGAAAAAGGATAGCAAATCAATGTTTTTGCGTTTTGTACTCCCATCTCTTTAGGTTGTTTGGAGAACTTCAAATTTAAAAAAATAATTCAAAAGAAAAGAAAATCCATTTTTCTTTCTTGAATCTTCTAACCCGAATGGTTTCAATTTTCCGCCAATCAACTAGGGAAACTCATGAGGGATTGAAACACTTCTATTGTTCGACAAACTCTGAGATTGTTCAGAAAAAGATTATTCAAATGAGAAAAAAATTCATTCTACAAATTTATAAAAAAAAACTTTTTTGAAAGTGTAATTTACAAAAGTAATTTCTCAGTGAAACAAAAAATGAGTTTATTTCCGATCTTCTTGTCACTTTCTTCTTCAAAAACTACACCAGGTTTTCTTCTCGTTAGAAGTTTTTAGTTCTGCTGAACCAATAGTTTTTCTTTCTTCCATCATCAATCAAATGATTAGAATTTGCCGCCAATCAAGCAGGGAAACTTTTGAGAGACTCAAACACTTCTCTGAAGAAGAAATCAAAATCATTTTTTTCTTAAAAAAGACATTTTTAGAAAACGTTTAGCTGTAAGCAATTGCACATTTTTCGGGTTCAAAGATCCGCAATTCTATCATTTTTTTTTCTTTGGAATTACATTAATACCCATTTTTTTTCTTCAAGGGGTCGTAGACATCGCTACTTTTTTTCTGAATTTTCTATTTCTTTTACTCTCCAGTTCTCTCCATTCTGGAAGATCTATGATATTTTGTCCACTAGACTGAGAAATTCCCTGAGTTTAAAAAGTTTGACGGATTCGGTACCAAATTCGCATGTTTTCTTACTATTGGCAGAAATTTTGGGACAGGTTTTTTTTTATTCTAAAACTTGGATGAGGTGGAAAAACTGAGTTGTTTTAAATTTTCAAAAAAAACTGAAAAGTTCCTTTTTTTCAGCTATATCTCACTGCAAGCTAAAATCACAGTAGGTTTTGCTTGCATTTCAATTGTGTCAAAACGTACAAAATATCTAAAATGACTCAAAAACTTTTCCATCAATTTAGGCATTTTGATTATAAAACATTTGTCTCATCAAATTAGTTCACTTTTTTCTTCACAAAAAATTAAGTAGAATGAGATTTTTTGTTGAGCTGAAGCTAGTCTTATAAAATTTTTATTGACAAAAATGTCCCCAAAACACTCTTTATTCCTCAAAATTAGATTTGCCAACAAAAAGTAATGAAAAATGTAAAATCGACAATTTACTTCATCAATCTCATCACTATGATAAAAAATAATTTGTTTCTGGAGTTCTGTCTAACTGAGTTATCTTTCAACGAATTTTTCTAGAATTTAGGAGACTCTAAAACTCTAAGAGTTTAGAGTATTGATATCAATTTCTCCGACGGAGTTACTATACAATTTTCACTGTTCTATGAAAGTTAATGGGCAATGACATCATTTTCTCTGGTGCTTTTTTTTACTGCCCAAAAAAAAATTTTAAGTATAAACCGTATAAGCTCTGTCTAGGAGCCTGCATCTACACAGACTCTCCAATCAGTTTTTTTTGGAAGGATCCAAACATTTCAAAGTATGACGTCTGAACTGGATTTGTTAAAAGTTTTGATTGTTTCATTGGTGGCTATAGTTCCCAGAAATTTTTGCGAGATGTAAAGTCTGAGTTGATCTTTTCAACATGTATGCAAAATAAAATTTCAAATTTTTTACAAGGTGCGATAAGTGTTATGCTTTTTTAATAAAAGTTTTCGAAGTTTTTTGCAAGATGTATAAATTGTTTTGAAATTGTTAACGAAGACTTATTATGAGACTTTTTTGTAATAAGCAAATTTTGTGGTTTTTTTCAAAGAAACATGCAAAAACCAACTTCACCAATATTATGATATTAAAAAATTTCTTTTTGGAAAATTTTTTATTGGTTTTTTGCTTTAAATAAGCTGCTGATTTTTGAAAAGATAGTCACGTCCTTTGATTTTGATGTAGATTTCGGAGGAAAATTTGAATTATATGAATTTTTCGAAGCAAGTATCAGGAAATCTTATACCAAACCTAATCATACAAGGTTTAAAAATGTTTAATGAAATTGAGAAAAAACGATCACTGCTGAGAAGTTTTGACAGTTTTTATTGTCGGGTGGGGAGAAAAAAACGAGTTTTTGGTGTCTTTTTTGAAATTTCTTGAATACTTTCAAATTCTTTGGAAGAAATAAAGCGTTTTTTCTATTCAAGTGTAGTTCATCTGTAAATTCAAAGATTGATATTGGGATTTCCTCCGAAAACACATTTTAGTTTAAGTAAATTTTTCTGATGAGACTTTTTCTTAGTTGAAAAAATCTAATTTATACATTATAAACATTCACAAATATGGAGAAAGACAAATCGAAATCTATTTAATCAAAATGAAATTTATTGGAAAAATTTTCTCATATCTTTGAAGTAACTCGAGGAACCCTAAATGATGTTGTTAGAAAGTATCCAAAAAACAATCATAAAAGCCAAAAATAATAATTTTTTTCAAGTATAGGAAAAGCTGGACTCTGATTTGTTGATCTCCAAATCGTTGATTTGATGGTTTGAAAAAAAATTAGATTCCTTTCAACTTTTTATATCTAAAAAAGCAATTGCTCTAAATTCTGCTTAATTACTTGAATTTAATTTTAAATATTTGTCAAAGTTCAATGTTCGTTTTATTATATTATAGTTTTTTGAACATTTCAAATCTCGCATTTTCGTAAGTACCGTGTGTGTTAACTTAACTCTCGTACAATTTGATCTCAAGCTTTTTCCTGATGCCGTCACTCAGCAAAAATGAAAAAAAGAAATGCGAGCGCTGCGGTAAGAATTATGTTCGTCAAAATGTTGAACGGCATGCAAAAGTTGTGTTATTTACTTTCCAGAATGTTTTTATTGTACTTACAATCAAAAAGAAATGAATTTCCATGCCAAGCACAGCATGTTAAGACTACAACAAAGTCAACCGATTGCGTAATAAGTGAGAATTAAATTCTAAGCTATTTTTCTGTGATTCTGATGCAGATTGGAATGAAATTTTGAAAAACGAGGAGGATAATGAACAGCTAAAAATTGAATTGAATGCCTGTCAACACTTCTCCACGGACACTGAGATGCAAATGGGCGTCCCAAGCTATTCAATTTTTAGCTTTCCAAACTAGATTCATATCTAGATATTAAAAAACTGTGTCCAGATTTCAAAAAATTGATTGTGCAGCGAAAATCAAATTTGCCCTGAGATTTTTTTTTACATAACTTACTATAGAAGTGAGACAAAAAGATACCTTGTAATTCAAAAACACGACTCAAGAGAAAAAAAATGTCAAAGTTTACCTATATTCTAGTCGATAATTTGCTTCAGCTTAAATTCTTGTTTCAGCTTTTCTGGATAAAATTCAAAAAAGTTCATAACTCAAATTATGAGTCACAATTGTTGAAAATTTTTTTTTGTTTTAATAATGGTCAGGGTTTTGTGAATAGTGATTTTTTTAAACTTTTCGATAAAAGAAACAACTGAATTGACAATTTTTCTTCTATTAGAATTTTGCATTGATAAATTTCAAGAACTATGAGTTCGTTCAAAAATACTTAATTCAAAAGAGAAGAAAATTTAATTTTTAAATTTTTAAATTAAATTTTTAATTTTAAGACTCAATAAATGTGAAAAAAGCAAATTGAACTTCTATTTGAAACGAAAACTGATAGTTTTTGAGTTCGTCTTAGCTTCTTCTTCATAGCCACGCCAAGTTTTCTTCTAGACAGAGATAATTAATCCTGTTGAATCAATAGTTTTTCCTTCTTGTTCTTTCTATCACTAACTGTTTCATTTTCCGCCAATAAAGCAGGGAAACATTTGAAGGACTGAAACACTTCTTTGGATTTCTGTAAAAAAATCAAAATCAACTGTTGCTTCAAAAACAGTCACTTGTAGTAAATGTCCAGAAGTAAGGAAATGAAAACTCTTTCCGTATCCCTTATCCGCAATTCCATCAAAAAAACTTTTCTTTTGAATCATATTTTAAAGGTGTCTTAGACATTGCTACTTTTTTCCTGAAATTTCTACATCTTATGCTCTCCAGTTCTCTCCATTCTGAAAAATATGTGATACTCCGTTTACTAGACTGAGAAATTTTTTTAAGTTTGAAAGTTTTGACGGATTTGGTACCAATTTTGTTCTGGATGCATTAACTGGCTTGTTTTTTTATAATTGGCACAAACTTTGGTTTAGTTTACCATCTCTTCTAAAAGGCGGTTGAGGTGGAGAGAACTGAGTTGTTGGAATTTTTAAAATAAAATTGAAAATAATCATAACTTTTTTTTCAGTCATATCTCACTAACAGCTAAAATTACAATAGTTTCCGCTTACATTTCAAATAAGCAAAACGTACAAAATATCTAAGATGACTTGAAAACTTCTCATGAAAAACCGAGTCTTAAACAACGCTATCTCATTTTCATAATTATCTACTTCTTTTACGGCTTCTATAAATCTTTTATAAGGCTTAAGATTTATTTCATGACATTATAAAAACCACATTTTTTTCTGGAATTCTGATTGCCTGAACTTTGAATAGTTTTTCTAAAAATCAGTGGCTTATAAAATTCTAGAATTTAATGTGTACTGACTTTTTCAAATTTAATTCTAGGAATTAGTTATTAGATTCTAAAATTTAGAAGATTCTGAAAATTAATGCGTAATTACGTCATTTTCTCCGGTGGAATTTTTGTACAACTTTCACTGTTCTATGAGAGTTGACTTGTAAAAACGTCTTTTTCTTTGGTGAATTTATTATTTTTTTTGCTCAAAAAAAGATTTCAAAAAACACCCTCTAAGTTCTGACTAGAAGCTAGCATTTACCCAGACTGTCAAATCAGCTTTTTTAGAAATAGTTCAAAAAATTCAAAACTTGAAGCATGAGTTTGATTCGTTAAAAACTGCTGATTGTTTCATAATGACTATGGTTTGCAAATAATAAGAGTGTCAAAATATCTATTAAAAAAAGAATGTTTGCATATAAAAATCTTGTCACTAATAATTTTATTTCAGTTTAAAAGCTTTTTCACATATAAAAGTAAGTAATTTTTAATACGTGTGCAAAAGTTATCACAGAAATTTTTGCGAGATGCCCAAAATAAGTTGATTTTCCTAACAAGTATGCAAAACGTTTTGTAAAAATTTTACAAGGAGGGATAATTGTTTTCAATTTTTATAAACAAAAAAAAGCTAAAAATTGTTTGAAAGTTTTTGCAAGATGTAAAAATCGTCTTGAACTTTTCAACATTTTTTTTGTATTATGCGAGTTCTGTGTTGGTTTCTATAAAAATATGCGAAAACCCAACTTATTCCTTAATCTGAAATTGTGAAAAACGCTTGTATTTTAATAAAAAAATTTTTGACTTTTTGCTTTAATCGTGTTTTTGACAAAATGCGAAAGGTATTTCAATTTTTTAAACAAGAAAAAGTTTACTTTTTAAATTTTAATGCGCGATTAGGGTTTTCTGTTCAAAAAGCAAAAAAAAGATTTATATATTTAACTAGATTTTTAACGAGAAGGTTTTTTTTAAAGATGAAGTTATGAAGTTAAAATATTGAAAAAAAATCAGGAAAAACAATAATTATTACCAATTTGGAGCTGAGAGAGTAGGTAGGTGACGAAAATCGGGTTGAAAATGAACTGATTATTTTCTAAGCGTGAGGGGTATTTTCAATTCAAACACAAGGTTCTAAGCAATCAGAATAGATTTTCGGACAGGAACTGTAGTCGTATCCAATCAGATTTCAGTTTCTTTTAAAAGTAATTTGTATCCAACTAAAATCAACATTCCCTTTAAGGAATTTTTTTCACATTGTCGTTTTCAATCACAAATAACTCATTTATGTTGTTATTTTGGATTCGCATATCCAATGTAGTTGTCTTCTCAAGGACCTAAGCCCTCTTAACCAGCAAAAACATACCCAAAAACAATCGCAAAAATAAATGATCATAATATGCCAAGCAAGACATTGAATTTCAAACCCAGAGGCGAAGCCAACGTTGAAAAACTAAATCTATCAAAATGGATACAAAATAACTGGTTCAAAAATAACATTTTTGATTGAAAATTTTCTGTAATGTGATTTTTTTGAATTAAACAATTATAATTTTCAGACTAATCGTTTCGAAATTTTGCAGTTGATATACTTGGTAGATCTTGAAGACCTTGAATGATTTTCTGGAAAAATAGAGATACAATTCCAAAAGGTTTCGTAGAGTTTGCCATTACTTGAAAATGTATGGTGAAAAACATCTTTATTTACGAAACCGACAATAAAGATGGAAACTTTGCGGGCGAATTAGCTCAAGAAAGTATCGGTATGCCCGAGAAAACATAGAGGCTTCTACAAAACAAGAACCGATTTTTTCACAACAATAATATTGACAATTTTTTCAAATGCTTCCGATGCCCAATTTGCGATACTTGTTTTTTCAAACGTCACATCAATTCAATCGCCATCTTCTTTGTTCCAAAAGCTGACTCAGATAATTTTATCCGAAATTGCTTACACTTAACGAGAGACTTTATATGAAAAACGGATGGGTTCGATTTTGAGTGTATCACAGTGCAAATTTTTTTCAAAACTCTTGGAATCAGTTTGCAAGCCATTCGAGGAACTGAAAGCGACAGAAAAAGTAACTTATATTGGGAATCAGGAACCAAATTTGGTGTCACTTTCATCCAATTTGATCGAAAATACCATATTTTTGTACGATTAAGATCCACAACTCATCATTACTCATCATCATCATTATTCTGCAAAAATATACACAAAATAATCGCAAAAATAAATGACCATAAAATGTTTGCTGTAAAAACAAGAAAAATTGCCCATGAATGAAACGAAAAAAGAAATCCATAAATGAAGCATCTCTGCAAGTTTTCTCATCTATTCATTTCGTAGATAATCAATGAGAAAAAGCTGATTTTGATAAGATTGTCACGTCCGCTAATTTTGATGTAGATTTGGGCGAAAAGCTTGAAATTGGGGAAATTTCAAAGCAGGTCTCAGGAAATTTGATACCAAACCTAAACTACGAGATTTTAAAATCATTAGGGAAATGGAGAAATAAATGATCACTGCTTAGTCCATTTTTAGTTTAGTCCATTTTTAGTTTGGGGTAGGAACTCAAAAAGTCTTTGATATATTTTCTTATATACTCTCTTGATTAATTTCTAATTTTCAGGAAAAAACAAAACAAAATCCTTGTCAAATGTAGTTCACTTGTAAAATAAAAGCTTGGATACACAAAAACTGGTTCAAAAATAACATTTTTGATTGAAAATTTTCTGTAATGAGACTTTTTTGAATTAAACAATTATAATTTTCACAAGTGAAATCCAAAAATAGTGAGAAAACTAAGAGTCAATATCTATTTCATCAAAAAGAAAATCTGATGGATCTTTTTATCTTGTAAAGTATTTCCAGAAACCTCGAATGATTCTTTTTAGACATCTTCCAAATAACGATTAAGATATTTTTAAGATAATGAAAAATTAACTCGAAGAAAAAGCTGGACTCTGATTGGCTGATATCGAAAATCAACAAAAAACATATTGATTTTTTTTCAAGCTTCTTTTACATAAAATGCAATTGCTAAATAACTTGCACATTTCGAAGGAAGTCTAATTATAAACTTTAACTTCAAAGTAAGTTTATTAACATGATTTTTTTCAAATCTACTGTTTTCGTAAGTACCGTGTATGATTACTTAACTCTCATACATTTTAAATATCCCACTTTTTCCAGATGCCGTCACTCATCAGAAAAGGAAAAAGGAAATACGGGGACTGTTGTAAGATGTATGTCGGTAAAAGTGCTGCCGAACATCGCAAAAATTGTGTGCGAGGAGTTTTTTCTTTTCCAGAATGCGGTTATTGTAATTCCAATCAACAAGAAATGAATTTCCATGCCAGCATAAAACATGCAATGATGACACAAATTCAATAAAATGCTTTTTATGTGAGAAGTAATTTCCAAACTGTTAATCACTCCAATAGCAGTGCAAAAAAGATCACGGGTTGAAAGAGGGGAAAACTAGTGATTCTGTTGCTGATTTGAATAAAATCTTAGGAAAACGAGGAGGATAAGGAGTAGCTACGAGCTGAGTTGAATGTCTGTCAGCACATCGTGAAAGATACTGAGGTGCGAAATGAACGCCCCAAGGTATTAAACTTTCAACTTTTGATACTAGATCCATATTAAGTTAATGAAAAGCTGGCTCAAGTCTTCAAAAACTTGCTTGCGCTGCAAAAATCAACATTGCCATGAGATTTGTCTTACAAAAAATCGAAACCAGTAAATATAGTTATATCCATGCTCCAAAAATAACATAATTTTCAAAAAGTCTGTTTTGTTTTTAATTAAAGCTGACTTGACAACTATACACAACAAATTAAATCAGCAAGATTTTATTAATTTTATTTACAGAAAAGACAAACTGGTCATTCCAATTGATCATTATTGTTACAATTTTTTTCGAAGTACTCAAAAGCGTACCTCTGGGATGTCCAGATTCAGTGATTTCTGATCCACTTCAGAGAAATAGTCAATTTAAATGTTCGATTTAGGACTCAAGGCACCACCAAAAAAATGATAACGTGTAGTCGTTTCGAAAACTTGCAGTTGAAATACTTGGTAGATCTTGAAGCCCTTGAAAGATTTTCTGGAAAAACAGAGATACAATTCGAAAAGGTTTCGTAAAGTTTGCCATTACTTGAAAATGTATAGTGAAAAACATCTTTATTTACGAAACCGACATTGAAGATGGAAACTTTGCGGGCGAATTAGCTCAAAAAAGTATCGGTATGTCCGAGAAAACATAGGGGCTTCTACAATACAAGAACCCATTTCTTCACATCAATAATATCGACAATTTTTTTTCAAATGCTTCCGATGCCCCAACTTGCGATACTTGTTTTTTCAAACGTATCATCAATTCAATCGCCATCTTTTTTGTTCCAAAGGTTGACTCAGAAAATTTTATCCGAAATTGCTTACACTTAACGAGAGACTTTATATGAAAAAGGCTGGGTTCGGTTTTGAGTGTCTCAGAGTGCAAGTTTTGTTCAAAACTCTTGGAATCAGTTTGCAAGCCATACGAGGAACTGAAAGCGACAGAAAAAGTAACTTATATTGGGAATCAGGAACCAAACTTGGTGTCACTTTCTTCCAATTTGATCGATAACACCATATTTTTGTACGATTAAGATCCACAACTCATCATTACTCATCATCCTTATTATTCTGCAAAAATATACACAAAAACAATCGCAAAAATAAATGACCATAAAATGTTTGCTGTAAAAACAAGAAAAATTGCCCATGAATGAAACGAAAAAAGAAATCCACAAAAGAAGCATCTCTGCAAGTTTTCTCATCTACTCATTTCGTAGATAATCAATGAGAAAATGCTGATTTTGATATGATTGTCACGTCCGCTAATTTTGATGTAGATTTGGGCGGAAAGCTTGAAATTGGGGAATTTTCAGAGCAAGTATCAGGAAATTTTATACCAAACCTAAACTACGAGATTTTAAAATCATTAAGGAAATGGAGAAACAAATGATCACTGCTTGGGAGTTAAGTCCATTTTCAGTTTGGGGTAGGAACTCAAAAAGTCTTTGGTATATTTTCTTAAATACTTTCTTGATTAATTTCTAATTTTGAGGAAAAAACAAAACAAAATCCTTGTCAAAGGTAATTCACTTGTAAAACAAAAGCTTGAATACACAATAACTGGTTCAAAAATAACATTTTTGATTGAAAAGTTTCTGTAATGAGACTTTTTTGATTTAAACAATTATAATTTTCACAAGTGAAATCCAAAAATAGTGAGAAAACTAAGAATCAATATCTATTTCATCAAAAAGAGAATCTGATGGATCTTTTTTTCTTGTAAAGTATCTCCAGAAACCTCGAATGATTCTTTTTAGACATCTTCCAAATAACGATTAAGATATTTTGGAGATAATGAAAATTTAACTCGAAGAAAAAGCTGGACTCTGATTGGTTGATATCGAAAATCAACAAAAAATATATTGATTTTTTTTCAAGCTTCTTTTACATAAAAAGCAATTGCTAAATAACTTGCTCATTCCGAAGGAAGTCTAATTATAAACTTTAACTTCAAAGTAAGTTTAATAACACATTTTTTTTCAAATCTACTGTTTTCGTAAGTACCGTGTATGATTACTTAACTCTCTTACAATTTAAATATCCCACTTTTTCCAGATGCCGTCACTCATCAGAAAAGGAAAAAGGAAATACGGGGACTGTTGTAAGATGTATGTCGGTAAAAGTGCTGCCCGACATCGCAAAAATTGTGTGCGAGGAGTTTTTTCTTTTCCAGAATGCGGTTATTGTAATTCCAATAAACAAGAAATGAATTTCATGCCAGCATAAAACATGCTATGATGACACCAAATTCAATAAAATGCTTTTTATGTGAGAAGTAATTTCCAAACTGTTAATCACTCCAATAGCAGTGCAAAAAAGATCACGGGTTGAAAGAGGGGAAAACTAGTGATTCTGTTGCTGATTTGAATAAAATCTTAGGAAAACGAGGAGGATAAGGAGTAGCTACGAGCTGAGTTGAATGTCTGTCAGCACATCGTGAAAGATACCGAGGTGCGAAATGAACGCCCCAAGGTATTAAACTTTCAACTTTTGATACTAGATCCATATTAAGTTAATGAAAAGCTGGCTCAAGTCTTCGTAAAACTTGGTTGCGCTGCACAAATCAACATTGCCATGAGATTTGTCTTACAAAAAATCGAAACCAGTAAATATAGTTATATCTATGCTCCAAAAATAACATAATTTTCAAAAAGTTTGTTTTGTTTTTAATTAAAGCTGACTTGACAACTATACACAACAAATTAAATCAGCAAGATTTTATTAATTTTATTTTTAGAAAAGACAAACTGGTCATTCCAATTGATCATTATTGTTACAATTTTTTTCGAAGTACTCAAAAGCGTACCTCTGGGATGTCCAAATTCAGTGATTTCTGATCCATTTCAGAGAAATAGTCAATTTAAATGTTTGATTTAGGACTCAAGGCACCACTAAAAAAATGATAACGTGTAGTCGTTTCGAAAACTTGCAGTTGATATACTTGGTAGATCTTGAAGACCTTGAAAGATTTTCTGGAAAAACAGAGATACAATTCAAAAAGGTTTCGTAGAGTTTGCCATTACTTGAAAATGTATAGTGAAAATCATCTTTATTTACGAAACCGACATTGAAGATGAAAACTTTGCGGGCGAATTAGCTCAAAAATTATCGGTATGTCCGAGAAAACATAGGGCCTCTACAATACAAGAACCGATTTTTTCACATCAATAACATCGACAATTTTTTCAAATGCTTCCGATGCCCAACTTGCGATACTTTTTTTTCAAACGTCACATCAATTCAATCGCCATCTTCTTTGTTCCAAAGGTTGACTCAGAAACTTTTATCCAAAATTGCTTACACTTAACGATAGACTTTATATGAAAAAAAGATGGGTTCGATTTTGAGTGTGTCAGAGTGAAATTTTTTTTCAAAACTCTTGGAATCAGTTTGCAAGCCATACGAGGAACTGAAAAAAGTAACTTATATTGGGAATCAGGAACCAAATTTGGTGTCACTTTTATCCAACTTGATCGATAAAACCATATTTTTGTACGATTAAGATCCACAATTCATCATGGTTCAGTTTGTGGCAACAGCGGAAAAATTGGCTGAAAAGATAAAGCGAAGTTGCGGAGATGTTTTTTAAACTGAAAATATCAAAGAAAAGCAACTAAATTTGTTTTCAAGAAGATTCTTAACGAACGAGTTAGTTTCGATAAAATAAAGCAACAGAGTACAAAAACGAATGTATCGATGTCGAGGAAGAAACAGACGCATCCATTCACTTTCTCAGTATTCAGAAAAATCGAGTGCATGATTTCATGCAACATCTCGAGAGATACACCAACACTCTACCAGTATTTGGTTTCAATACTGGTTATTATGATAAAAACGCTATAACTCATATCTCATCCCCTATCTAATCAACGAAAAAGGAAACTGAACCTTCAGTTATCAAATAACCTAACGAATTTTTTTCCTTCACATTTGGATATGGGGTGACTCAATTTCAGGACATTCTGATATGTTTGCGTGGAGATAGTAGTTAGGTTATAGTGTTTGCTTTTCTAAAACTTACAAAGCCAGTAAGATCAAAAGATGTTTTCCATACGAGTGGTTTGACACTCCCAACAAGCTGAATGAACAACGACTACGGCCCTATGATGATTTTTATAGGAAATTGAAGAACAGCAACCCTCTCGATAAGGAAGATGACGAATTTCAGAAGGTTCTCAATAATGCATTATTTGAAGCGCCAGCTATGAAAAAATTCGAGCCCGAAAACAAACCGCATACAGGACTGGAAAGCTATTACTATCTGAAACCCATTTGATAAAAGGAAAAAAGGACAATATTTCGCGACTTTTTACAGTGGTAAGACCAAAAATATTGTTCCTACCCTTGAAGCTCTGGAGAAAGTGGTTCAAATTCATCACGATAAAGTAATAGTCATGTTGAACTCGACTGGACACTACCGAATTTAGCAAATATCTGTCAACACAAATCAAACAGCTATAAGTTTTATCCCTTCGTCTCGAGTGATAGTGACTTGCTTGAAATTTAAGGCGTTGAGAAAATAAATTAAAGTATGACCCGTATTCCTTCAATTAATCTCACAAAAAATGAGGTAGCAAACGAAGAGTTAATTCGAGATGTTATTTCGAGGAATTAATTGTAAATCGATTGTCAGGATTGATGTGAGTTAACTCTATCCTTATTCGATGGGCAAGTGTATGCCCACTGGTCTATATGCAGGATGGAAAACAAAAAAACACAGAAAAAATCAAGGCTAGGCAAAATTGAGTTCATACATTTGAAAACGTGGTGATCCCATGTTTTTAAGCAACCAGACCTCAATGTAAAACAGATTGATGGCTACAAATTGACATGAACTCATAAAAAATTTTTAGCATCATTGTTGATGGATACCGTAACCGTTGTAAGACAATTTTTGACGCAATGGGATGCTGTTTTCATTTCTGTCCTTGTCAGGAAGCTACACCTTATGGGGGTTTATTGATTGCAATTTCGGCCAATGTGGGACATCTAACGCGCGACATATTTTGCGCTATTAACGCGTGAGCGAGATTTAATCCGTCTTAAAAATTGTTCCAAATAAGTTCAAGGAAGCTTACATGACGTAATTGATTTGTTAATAGGCGCCAAACTTATCATTTTGTACTTAATATGTTGTGTGGGGGATATTTATACAAAAAAAACTTTAATTTTGTTTTCTACCTTTAAATTTTTTATGTTATTACTGCTCCATGGAACTTAAAAGGCAGTCGGAACATTCAGGGCTTCGCCCTGATACAAGCAGTCTGGTTTATGCTTATTCTTCCTCAACAAAAGCTGCTGATATCCTCCATTAACTACTAAGTTTTTGTTGTTACGCTCTATGAATCCTCTTCTTCAATGTTGATGTCGTTGACGGGATTTCAAATTGAAGTTTATTTCACTTGACAGATAAAGTATTGGTTGCCTGGAAATCGATGATGCGTGTTGTTTTTTTTCCAGGTGAGTGAAGTTTTCGTTGCTTGCAGAAGAACTCACAACAATGTGAACAAGAAACAGCAACAAACTTACAAGTTTCTTCAGAATATTGAAAACCGGCGAAGTTTTTTAGTAGTAGATCCAAACTTAATTCAAATTATTCCATGAACCATCGAAAAAAAAAATTTCACATAGTGATTCAATGAGGAGAGTGGTTGCTTTTAGTTTCAAATAATTTTTAAGATTTTTGCTGTTGCTAACAGATAAACCAATCAATCAAGCATTGCTAATCAATGGTTTTTCAACGTTACTAAAAAGCCATTGATAGCTGAATTCAACTCATAACAAACATGCACACAGAAAAATTATCAAAGTTTTAAAGTAATTATTGAAATTAGTCTGAGTTTTCTCAACTCCATAATATATATATATATTGGGTTCCCTTTTTGACAAGATAGTTGTTGATTATTGTGCCGCACAGTTTAGAGACTTTTTTTGTGTAAAACAATGGCGTATAGTTAGCAACAAAACATAAGTGTTCAAAAACGTTTCGCTAATAATGCATGCGTTTCACCGAATCAATGAAAATCAAAGTCAACAAAATTTTTATCAATTACATCTGACAGTTATAATTTTTTTCTTTCATTCCTGAAAACATCCTTGTAAATTGAAACATATTGTTTTCTCAAGGTCTCAAGTTCTAAAAACTATGTCTCATTTCCAGCTGGAAAAATGAATTTAGTTGAAACTGACCACTTTTGAAGCAATATCGTAGGGAATCAAATTTTTTTGGAGTTGAATTGACGATCAAATGACTTTATGAAAAATATGTTGCATCTTGAAACTACAACTGCAGTTTAGATTCAAGTCAAACTTGTTGTCGTAAAGTTTCCTTTCTTTCATCAATCAAACCACCAATTTTTCAAACTCTTTTTTCTTTAATTCTTACGTGATATCTAAAGCTCAAGATTTTCATGATGAAGTTTAAAAAAGCTAGTAATCGAGCTTTCACTAGAAAATTTGATCAATTTGAAATTTCGTTTAATTTTTCCACAAAATATCAAACATTGAGTGTTTGGTGATAATTAAAAATTTCTCAAAGATTGCGTTCAAAAAAGCATAAAGTCGATGAAAAAATTTTTTTTGTTCTCGCTCAAAAAAATTGACTGTTTTCTGTTTACGAAGAAGATAAGAAAAAGACCCTTATCTAAACAGAACTTTGAGTTTGAGTAAAAAAATTATCCTAAAACCGAGCAGGAAAACAAAAAAGCACAAAAAAAAATTTAACAAAAATTTGTCTCGTATTTGGAACTCAAATAGTTTTTTCAACTTTTTGACTGATTTGAGCAGTATAAACAGGAACATAGGTTTTCTAACTTCACAAATTTACAAACTTTGAACAAAATATTTTTTTTAATTTAGATTTGCCAGTAAAAAAACAAAAGTTTTACTTACGTTTATAAAATCTCAAAAATTACCAGTTTTGCAGATATTGAGCACGGATTGATTACTTATTCATTTTTAGTGGGTTTAATTTCTTGTGGATGAAAACTTTTCCGTTTTTTAAGGATTTTGCTAGCAATAAATTTAGTGAAAACTCAAGAAAATTTTCAGCCAACAGCTACCGATGAGAAAATTAAATTGAAAATTAAACGTTCAGAAAAAGATTGTGAAGAGGCCTTGTATAAAAGCAACTTTTTCCTCCAAACACAATATGCTTTTTCTGCAAACTTTTGGATGATGATTAAGAGCTGGTAAATGAAATAACGACCAAGAATTTCCTGTGTTTGAAATCTATGTTTGGCTGTTTCTTCTCTGAAATCAATTGTTCACGTAGTTCTACTTGGTTTAACATGATCAGTATTATCGACCACACAAAATGGTCCGGTAAAGGTATATTAAACCCCTTCAGTTCATGTTTTTTTGATCAAGGGACATTTTTACCTTTGATTTGTATGTTAAAATGTTTTCTTCGAATATAGATGCAATTAATGACTAACTGTTGTGTCACGAATCTCCCATATTCAAAAACAAATAGTTGCCAGGAGGGCAAAATTGAAGTTTTTTTCTTCTGCCAAAAATTTTTCAGACAACGCTTTCAGCTGCGTGATGTACGACACATTCTAACGGAACCAGCTAGTGCAGTGATAGCTGAAAAAGTAAAAAAATCTATGACAGGGTTTCAAATTATACAAATTGAAAACTATAGCAAAAATTGAAGAAACAGTGACAAACTACATAAGAACAACAAGAAAAAATTTTCAGACAGTGCTGAAGTCGCATGTCAAAAACATTAGCGATGATGGAAACTATGACTGGATGGGTAGTGGCTATAATTTTTCTATACAAAAGCTCTTCATAGTGTAGAAAAAACGTTTTCACGCGGCACTGGAAACAAACCAAAAAATCGGCTTATCTTTTTCAATTGCATGTAAAGTAAGTGTGTTACCATTGTATTTTTTTGAAAACTCAAATTTCCGACATATTTTATCAAAAATCTCGAAAAATAAAAATTTTGGCAACTATCAGCATTAAGGGCGAACAAATTTTTAATAAGAGCTAAATACTTTTATCATATTCCATTCTTCAAATCGCTATTCATGATTTTTTTACTCTTGAATTTGTTTGTAGCATTTCATTCGTTTGTTATCACATAATTGATTTGAAACTTCTCATAAACAATTCAAACAAACAAAAACTCCTTGAGCACGGATAGGATATTGCAGTTTCAAAAATTTTGATACATTCAATGCCCTATAACAAATTTTCAAAAAACGATGAGATAATTAGATAAGGATGCTTTTATACTTCAAAAAACAGATAGTGCACGTAAAACAAATCAGGCATCATTCCGTCAACTAGTTTGGAACCGAAAGACTATCAAAGCCTTAACGATATTACGAAAGCTATCAATGAAAAATTGCTGAGAAAAGAATGTCAAAGGTCTTATCTAGCAGTTAGAATTAATGTCATATAAAACAACTAATCCGTTAGGTTCTCAATTTTCCGAACTTGTGCGTTTGATGTAGTGATGTAGTGTGCTGTCTGTGAATTTAAGTGTATGCAGTAATATTTTAACACGATACAGTATTCTATATACTTTTTCTACTTGGAAAAAGCTTGAATTTCTTTTGAAATTGCAGTAAGTTTTCTTTTCTTATAGATTTTGCTTAGTTTAGCATAGATACAGACAAAAAAGCTAAATAAAACAGTTTATAGTAGAAATATGAGAAAAAAGAACAAAAAATGTCTTAATGAAAAACACAGGGCAGAAAACGCCAATTTTCCAGCCCAAGAAAACCGCAAAACTACTACGAGGATACAAAAACTCAAAAATCCCTTTCGTTCTTCACTCCATATGAAAAAAGAACAATAATTACAAATGATATAGCGCGCCTCAAGAAATTTGTTTATTTTATACAATTTTATAGCATCTTCTAAACAAGCTACACATCTATACTCTTAATACCCTACAAACCCTGTAACCTTGCGCGATAAATAGCGTGGCTGACCGGAAACCAAAAAGCTTATCTTGAATCATTGGGTCAGCCATGCACCCCTTTAGCTCACTATATATGTATACTTTTCACACAAAAGAACCTTTAGGATGCTGGGTGATTTGACGGAAAGTTGAAATGATGGTTTCTGCATTACATCCGGTTGAATTCTGCGGTTACATCCGCACACTAAAGTTCTTTCCGATTCGTGATACGAACTAACAGAGTAGCAGGTGTTCAAATGTTTCTTTTTTTCAGAATTGGTAATTCGAAGATTTTAGCAAGGTCTTTGGGGAGAGCCGGATATTTTTGAGAGTTATTCAAAGTTTTCAAGAAACTGCTTTGATAGCTCGCCCTGATATGAGGAGCCTTTTTTCTGTTCAGGCTCAACGATAGGTGATGACACTGCCGACTGGGATGCCTTAAGACAATTTCTGCTTACCTTTATCGAAGGCCAAGAAACTGATCATCAAAAGGAGCTCATCGATGAAAATGCTGAGCTGAGAATGACAAACACAGAGCTCTCAGCAGAACTAAAAAAGATGAGAGATAAATATCAAAATGAGATGCAAGAAACTAAAAAGGTAAAGAAAAATAATTACTGGCTCTCATCGCAACTGACGAAGCACAGTGAACTACTCTCAAAAGCGAAAGAAATCAAGGCTAATATGAATGCAGAATTGTCAGATTTGAAATCTGAGTTGTGCACTTTGAACAAGAAACTGGCCAATTTGGAGGCGGAAAAGGCTGAGCTGGAACAACGAGCTGGTGACTTGCTTCAGAAAGATGAGCTGCAACTGAACTGTAGTCTCAACGATTCGAACCAAGCCGACTCGACCATGATGAATGAAGAGAAAGACAGGCGAATTGAGAGTCTAAGAATTGAATTGGCTGAAGTCATCACCGAAAATCAGCAGCTCAAGCGGAAGCTGAACAAGATAATGACGAACTCTAAATAGAAAGACAAAGAGATAGTAGTTATACCTGAAAACAAAAAATAAATTAGAGTCCGTAGTTAGCTGAAGTTGTAAAAACTATATAAGTATGATATAGAAACAGTAACAGAATTTGCGGGAGGGGGACAAAAGGGTTGTGAGTGGATGCTTTCTAATTGTAGATTTGACCTCAAGGATACAAATATATGGATTCCCCATAAGTACTAATTTACGATATCCATTTTTGGCCCACCCTTCTATTTCGTTCCCTAAATTTAGCCGGATATGTTCTTTCAATTTTTTTGAGAGAGCTTGGAAAATCAATTGATCAATCGGCAAAAAATTGATAAGATTTTTGGATTTTTTGTGACCCAAAATTTCCCTCCAAATAATTATCGATTTGCTCTTGTACATAAAACTGAAAAATTCAAAATGTATATGAGAAGTTTTTAGAAGTCAGATTAGACCCGGAGGTTCTACATTTTTTGATGCAAATTTTATTAAATCAACTTTTCAGCATTTAATTCTGGAACTTTTCTAAAATCGCCATCTTCGGTCGTAAGAACGTGCCAAAAATATTACTTATTTTTCAAAAAATCTTCTAAGTTGAAAAAACGGCTTTATTGGTATATTTATGTTTAAAACTGCTTTAGTGCACTACCTATGATGACAAATAGTCTTTTGAGCGGGTAAGAAAAACTTTGACAAAAAATATTGTTTTCATTCAAAGCATTTTCATACAAACACAGAGGCGGAGCGGAGCTTCGCAAAACTTGCGATACAAAATAAATCGATGCATTACAAGATGTTGATAGAAAAAAGAATCTACTGAAGTCTGTGGCTCTGATGATGTTCATAAACAGCCGTAAAACCTTGAGAATTAATGAAAGAGCATCAGCTAAGGCGAAAAAATTTGAGTCGACCGACACTAAACCTAAAACGAAATTGTAGTCAAATGCATTTCAAGCTTAAAAAAACTTTTAATCAGATTTCTTTGAATTTATTATTCCTGGAAAATGCGAAAGCTATTAAAACTTCACCCTTGAAACTAAGCAACATAAGTTAAATCAGCCAATAACCACCGGATTCATTTAACCGAAAAATTCAATACAATTATTAAAAAATAGAATTGTTTAATTACAAACTACAGAACAACCTTCAACAATAGTCAAAGCTAGGAACCCAGCTGAAACTGGAGGTACCTGGTTGAAATTCGGGAACATTTGTAACTGATGCCGGATGAAATGTGTTCTTTTCAAAGCCCAAACGTTTGTCTACTAAAATAAGTGATTGGCTGCTAGTGTAGGCCCGATTCCCATTACATGTAACTACAAATGAACTCAAAACCATATGGAGCAGGGTAGTGTGTTTTTCTCACAATCTGTTCACTTTGATCAAGCTCGTGACTGCAGAGCCATTTATGTAAAAAAATAACAAAACCTGTCTTTTTGATTTAAATCGGAATATCAGATCTGTGAGGGCAGCTTCTGCAGGGGGGTTTCTCACATCATATTTAATCGGTTGAAACCAAGTTTTGATGTTTGGGAGGGCAGTTTGTAAAACACTCGACGTTTTTTTTAAAAAACGGTCAAAAAATCAAAAGTTTGGTTTTTACGGGGCCATAATTTCTAGTGTAATTCATTTAGAGCGTAGCCTTTTATGTAATGTAGGAGAGTTTTTCATTTGGGAGGGTAGTTTTTGAGACAAGTCAATTTTCAGAAAATGGTCAAAAAACAAAAAATTGAATTCCATATTTTTTGATAAAAATGGAGCTATCCGCTTATGCTCGTGCTTTTGATTCAATTCATGACCTCAGATTTGGGAGGGTAATTATCAAATAATTTCAAAAAAAAGTGTTCAAAAATTTCTTGCACACATTTTTCAAAGGTTGTACAAAGTGAGATACATTGGAAAACGGCATGGGAATTCTGCAGGCTGACAGGGAAATAGGCGGTTTTTCTATTGAAACAATTTTTTTTAAGTTAGCAAGGTAGTTTTCGAAAAATATATATAATTTGTGAGAAAAAGAAAAAAAATCCGCATCGTCTCAAAAACAAAGTTAAAAAACCATGTTCCATATATTTTCATTTAAGCTGTTTTTATCAACCAGGACTTTTTAAGTATCAAAATTTAAAAAACTCAAGGTATCGAAAAAACTGGTTGCAAAGCCTTCCAAGTGAATTAAATATCTATTGAAAAAAAAAGAAAGTGAGCGGAAAGTGAGCCGACAGAAGTTAGG
>NC_087063.1:75577282-75757282 GCF_963678635.1 Symsagittifera roscoffensis | reverse complement strand
TTAACTCATAGAGTAATTTCGGATAGGGTACACCGTCTGCTCGTCACGCTATCTTATTTTCGGCCGGATAGATTCGTGCAACTTCTTAGTCTAATACCGATCCTAATCTTACTCTTATACTATCTAGTCTCAGGTTGTTTAACTAGTCTCTGCTAGGCTCAATAGATCTAGGGTATACTGGTTTATTGCGGCTGCTGAAGTGCTCGGGAGAGTCCAACTAATTTCTAAGTTAAATTCAAATCTCTCTGGTGCTGAAATTACAAGTAACTTCAGCACTTACAAATAAGTGGGTTGTTAGTTAGATGGATCATGATTGGTTAATATTAAATACTTTACATTGGTAAAATATCTAAATTATCCAATCATAAAATGTAGTTTAGATCAGGTTCCACCCATCCGGGTTTTACAGAGTTTTTTTTTAGAATAGTTCTTCTGCAATTCGAAGGATGGATGATGGACGTTGGTGTTTGGCGAACATCATATTTCTTCTGTTTCCTTTTTGTTAAAGGAGTTCCAGGAAGCTGGAGTTAGAGACATAAGACGTTGTGTCTTCTAGTGACAACGACTAAGTCTTTGCAACAAACTCAAATCTGATTTCAGAATGGTTTGCTATGTCAGGTTTTTCTGTTCTGTGTGGAGAACTTCTTTTGTGTCTGATCTAGTTTGGGAATGGCGTGGAGATTGTGCGTGGAGGGGATGCCTGGTTACTCGGATCTGTACGTATACTTGAACATCGAGGTGGTCATTGGTCTAGTTCAATGAAGTCCTTTTCTGCGAAGTCAAGTCGTACTCTAAATCCTTTGAGTTGTGATTGTGAGTGGCATATCGATTGTGGTTGGTCATTCTCTCTCGAGTGTAGTGGGGTCGTTTTGTCTTTAGATGTTCGTCCTTGGTGTTGTATTCTGATCTATGTATTACATAATGTAATTTACATTTTATAAAACATTTATTAGTTTAATATTTTTTAATTATGATTTTAGTTAGTTGTTTTCACAAAAGCTTTTTGTTTTAGTTCGGTTATTTTGAAGAGTTACTCACACTTGAGTAGCTCTTATTAAAAATAGAGGTGTGGTCACAAAGCGTGGATGTAGCACGGTGGGTTAGGCCGGCTATAGAGCATGCTCAGGACGTCCTTCCTGGTGGGTTAGGCCAGGAGTGGGAGTATGATTTCATGCGGTTTTTGTGAGGGGTCCTGTTATGTGACAACGTTTTATGTTGGGTTTGTTGTGGTTTTTCTTATGTCTTGTTGGTTATGTCCTTTTTCCAAAAATCAAATTGTTTGTGGTATGGGTTTGTCTTTTGACTTTTTTGTGTTTTATTATTTCTTTCTTAGACTTTATAATAGTCTTCAAAAGAATAAATTATCCAGTTTTAAACTGGGTTAATCCAGTTTGGGTACCGTTGGTTTCCTTTTCTTAGTCATGCTGTTATTCTATGATTTGTGGTATTTAGTAAGCTGCGTTGGTTAGTTTTGTTTAGTATATGATTCCTTTCCAACCGGGTTAAAGGAAAGATTGAAACTTGTTATCGTGTGTTAGAGTTGTTGAGTGTGAAAACTTGAAACTGAAATTCATTATTTTAAACAATTCTTCGTGGGCGAGCTGTGCGAGTGTGGATAGAATTTCTGTGCGAATGAGTGAGAATATCAAAAGGTTAGTACTGCATTTGCAATTTATTAATTTACTGCATAGAATTTGGAAATTTACTGCTAGTTATGGGGGAATTTTAAGTTACAAATTTTCATCATAATTAGATTTACTGCTTGTGGGGGAAATTTTATAAATGAATTTATTGCATTGATATTAAATTTATAAATTTATAAGTGTAAGAGATTAATAGAATTTTTGAAATCTGTTTGATGAAATTTGCGATTTTTATTTGTCTTTTGTGGTTTTTGTAGGTGATCGTCGGATGAAGGCTAAAAATCTAAAGAAAACATGGATAAAGAATGGTGAGTTTTTAATATTTTAATTAGTTAGTAATATTCATTTAATTCATACTTACCTGTTAGTCGTCGGGGAAAAAACCGTGGGGGAAGATGTCGTGGATAAGATCGGAAGTTGTTAGTAGTTTAGCTAAGATGCGGATGATATTTTTAGTCTGAAGCAGTGGCCAAAGCAATTGAAGTGCCTTAATAGTGGTTAGTTCTTCAGTGCCAACTGCAAACTCATAAGGTGTGTTTTGGATTAGATTATATAATTTGTGATTGAATTTAGTGTTGTGGATGAATTCTAAAATTGGGATTTCTATAGGTTGTACAAACTCGTGCGGGATAAGGAAGGGTCGGGATTCTTCGGCGTTGAAGGTCTTGGTGATGGGACAGAAGATGTACATTTGGGTTATGGGGTCATAATTACGAAGAATACCATGAAGGTTAGTGTCTTTAATACAATATGTGAAATTTAGGAAAAATGGTGAAGTGTATTTGGAATTAATGAATTGAAAACGATGGTGTGGTTGTCTAGAGGGTGTGTGTAGGTCAAAGTGATTTTGGATGAAGCGATAATAACTATATGTGTGGGTTTGTTTAGTGCGCAACATAATATCGTGTGAGCAGTGTAAATCTCTTTCGTGTGGTGCAAGGAAATGAAAGGTTAGTGAAAATATTTGGAAGCGTTCTTTAAAACTTTCGTATGCTTGTGTGTCTGTTAGTGCTTCTGAAATAATGTGATCAAACTTTCGGTCGAAGATGTTTAGTGTAAATATATATGGTGTCTTGATGAAAAATTTCTCGGTAATTTGTGGATTAGCGAAGCGATCGTCGTCTAAGAATTGATCTTGGTTAGCTCTGTTGTGATCATAGTATTCGAGTGTATATTCGTTAGCTCTAGGTGCAGTGTGTGTTTTTAGTGATTTTTTATATCCAACGTAAGTAAATTGTCTAGCGGTTAGTGGTGTAGTGAGTCGATATAGCATGTCCGTATTTCGCTCTATATCGATGTGAGTGTTAGATAAAGGTAAGCAAAGAGGGTTAGTAAAATGATAATATGAGGTCCAAGAGAGAGTGGGCATTAAAACGTATTCATCTACAAAGTTGCGTGTTTCGTTAGTGTCGTGGGGGGTGTTTAAGGTGTATTGTGGGAATGAGGGTAAGGTGATGGCTAAAAATTCTTTTGTGTTAGTATGCTTGGGGTGGTTGATGTATTCACGGGCTGTTCCTGGTTTTGCTGGGAAAGGATGGTTGGGGAACTTTCTTTTAAAAGTGCGGTAAGCTCTATTAGTGTTGAGTGAAGATTCAGTTGATGTGGATGATGGTGCTAATGATTCAGTATAATTTGAAGAGGGTGTAGGGTAGGGGGATTGGATGAATTTATAGTGGAGGAGATTTGGTTTATGGTTGGGGTATTAAGGTGGTAGGGTTGTTGTTGGAGGGTAATAAAATTATCTAGCTCTGGGGAGATTCGGGGGGTGTCTGGAGAATGAGATGATTGGTCAGAATGGTATGAGGAGTAGGTTGGGGTAACTTGGGAAGCATAAGAGGGTGTGGGAGTGATTGGGTCAGGGTCATTGGATAATATGGGTTGAAAAGGGGGTTGAGAAAATTTAGAAGAGTTATGAAAATTATTGGATGGGGATGGTTCTGAGTCGGCAAATTCATCGGGGGTTTCAATATTCGGGTTATTGAGTTGTGAGATGGAATATAAAACTGAGATGTGTGAATTAGTGTCGGAATTCATGCCTGATGTTACATTACTTGATGGAAAATCGGGTGGCGGAAAAGCGAAAAGTGGTATTATTGGGATTGGGGAGGTAAGATTGGTTGGGTGGGAATTCGATCGGTGTAGTGATCCAAGTTGGCGGCTCATCGTGGGCTAAAAAAATGATTATTTTGAGACTGAAAAGCGGTGGTATGGGGTTGTTCAATAATTTGTTCATAAGTATTATCATCTTGTGACTGGTGTGTCATTATATGTTGAATGGGACTTTGTGATGTGGTGAGTCGAAAATTTGGATTATGTGTGATGGCTAAATTTCGAAAATTTCGTGGGACTAGGGATAGTGGATGGTTATTTGGTAGGGGTGGTAATTGTGGTGCCGTTGGCGTTATGTCTACATTGTTATGTTCTTCGTCGTATGTATTTTGTCGTGTTGCTATTTTTGTGTTATATTCTTTTATTTGTGCGTCTAAAAGAATTTTGTTTATAGATGTAGAAAAGATTCCAAAAAATCCTGCAAAGAGTATGCGTGCTACGCTTGCTTGTCTGTTTACTTGTGTGTGTATAGCACATGTGTTGTAGATTCCTTTTAAAAGTGAGAAAAGAAATCCAATAAAGTTAAACATTGCGTATAAAATAGTCAATTTTTCTAAGATGTAGTAGGGCCATCCTAGAAAATCGAGGATCTCATTTTTGAGTGTAACAAAGCTAAAAATGTTAATTGGTGATATATCTTGGGGACGGTATTTTTCACCGTTTAGATATATATAATCTTTAATGTCTTTAAAATATCCGCTATAGTCTTGCGTGTAGATATCGGCAAATCCTGCGGTTTCTGCAAGTTTGCGTAAATTTTGGTCTATTGATTGTCTTTGTATAGTGTCCATTTGTGTTAATAATTCTTGGAATTGTTGTGTTCTAATGTGATGTTGAATATCTGATTTTGAATAGATTCCTATTGATTGTAAGTCTATATTTGGGTTTCGAGCAATAGCGCGAATGCTTTCTGGTGAAAATTTTTTGAGTGATTGCATTAATGTGGGATATGGAGTGAGAAGATAATATTTATTTTCATCAGGGTTTAGTTGTACTACATTGTGGCTGTTTTCTGATCCACATGGGACTGCGGTATCCCAGAAATAGGTTCTTCGTGAAAGTGTATCCACGAAATGTACTTTATTCTTATAAAAGATAGGGATTCTTTTATAACATCGTTTATCTTCAAAAACGTATAGTGGTGATACTTTTTTAGTACAAGTATAAAACCATAAGATGTTTCCTTCATAGTCTAAAAAATTTGATCTATTTCCAGATAATAAGTATCCTGCATAGGGTATTTTTAATACTGCTAGTGCAAGTGATTGTAATATTTGTGTTCGTTCTAATTCGCATAGTTGGTGTAGTGTTTCTAATTCGGAGAGTGACATTTCTTGAAAAATTCGGCTAATTGTATAATCTAGTTTCATATCTAAATGAATATCATAGTGGATATTACCGAAATATGTAGTATTCATTAGTGATAATTCTTGTAAGCGTGTGCTTCTGGTGTCATGGGGTTTTAGATGTCCACCAGGTTGTCCGTTGCTTTTTTCAAAATTAACTGGTATATAGGATGTTCCTTCGTTTAGAGGATGACCTGTGGCATATGGGTCGATTTTTACTTTTCCAGTGGTCATGTCGAATCCTTTTTCGTATTCAACTAATATTTCAGAGTATTGTGTTCTGTGAAGTGGATTCCTGTATTTACATGCAAGTTCTGTTTCTTGATATATTTGAAAACGTGTCAATTTATTTTCTATATTGTCTATGTTTCTAAAATTAGAACTTAGTTTTCATGATGGATGGACTTGTTCATATGGAATTGATTGTATAAAATATTTTTCGTGAAATTTTATCATACGAGCGTGTATTTTTGCTACTTGAAATGTTGTACATGTATCTTCGGGGAACCAAACAATGGTTGCTTGTGTTCTCGTTGTAGGGTCGCAATAACCTTGATCATTTTTACAAGGTAATCGGATTCCTTGATAGATCATTGTATTATCTGATAAATCTCGTGTTAGTTGTATTTTTTCGAGTTGTATTTTCCAATCGAAAAACATTATTTCTTGGTATCCTTTACTTTTTGTGTCTGCTTTGCAGTTTTGATGGGTCATTTATACCAATGTGTGGTATCCAATGTTTATCGTGTAGGTCATAGGTTAATCATCCGTGTGCGCCGTTATACGGGTATTTTTCGTCTAGTTTTATATGTCCTTGGTGTCTTTCAAGTTGTGATTGATGTACAGAGTCTGAAAAAACTTGAAATTAACTAAATTTCTTGCGGAGTTTTTATTTTGTGTGATGTTTAGTCTAAGTAATTCACTTTTACAATCGTCGGGATTGAGATGTAAAAGACGTTCTATATTACTCTGATAGAAAGATTCATGGTCAAGTCGGTTTTTGTTTCCGTTCGAGACTTGTGAACAATGTACTTTCTTTTCGGAAAATGTTGCTGTGAATTTATAACCTGTAACTGTTGTTGCTCGGGCTTTTGAATAGAGTGTTGCTATTACATCTGTGGTTTCTATAGCTTGTGGTTCTGTTTCACATTGTGATACTTGATTTATTGCATATTTATGTAGTGTTTTTTGTTCATTTTCTTCACAATCGTAATGTGTTACTAATAAATCTTGTGGTCCTGTACGAGGAGAAGGGTTTATGTTTTGATTTGAGATTACTAGAAAAAGGAGTTGGAGAAAAATTAATAATTTTAGAATATACATGTGTATGATAATCCTGAGTATGGATTATAAAATGTAATGTAGCCAATTGTGTTTTTGGTATATCTGTCGTATTTGTATATTACTTCAGTAGTTATAAACGGTGGTGGTAGTGATTGAGCTGTTATGTTAGGTGGATTTAATGGGTAGGGATGTTGGGTAATATTATTTAACTTAACTGTGATTTCAAACTTTAATTGTAAACTGTTTTGTTGGAGTATTTGAATATTGTGATCACGGATATCGTTGTGAATATCTTGGCGATATTGTAATCTATTAAGTGCCCAGTTATGAAGGCGGTTACTTTCTAAGTGTTGTCCAAATAATGGTGGAGGTGCTGTAAATGTATTCCAATCTAATCTTAAAGGAATATTTATTGATGATTGTTCTCGATATCTGGCGTCGAGATTATTTGGAAAATTTAAGTTAAAAGGTGGTGGTGAAATCTGGCTTATTGATGGTGTTGATGGTAGTGATAATGTTTCTGGTAGTGATGAGGATGTTGTTGTATCCGTTGAAATATCTATTGGATTATTGACTAAATTTAATTCACCTTGTGTAAATGAATGTGTTGTCCAATATGGTAGTCGTGATGCCTGGTTTGGGGGGTTAAAGGGATTTTCACGTATTTGTTCAGATGTTGGTGTTGAACCTAAGTAATCTGATGGTAGGCTTGAGGTGCTACGTTGTGAAAGAAGCGTAGGGGTTTCTGGTAATATACCAATGGGGTTTTCTGGAGTGTTTTGTGATGGGGATTGAGGTATATCAAAATGAACTCGGGGAGTTTGAAAATTTCTGTTTCGTCGAGGATGTATAATTTGTCTATTTATTTCGACTGTATTTTGGTTTTGACTAGGATTTCTTATTCTACTTAGTTCTTGTGGTAGTGTTGGGTATAGGTTATATGTTGGTTCACTTAAAGGTGCTTGTCGTTGAACTGGTTCTAGTGGTTCAGATAAACGAGCATGTCGTTCTTCAAAAGTGTATGGATTGTCTTGAAAAGAAATTCGTGTAGATGTTTGAGGATTTTGAGTAATTGAAGGTGGTGTTTGGTTATCTTGGGATGATGTCGGTGAAGACTGACTTTGTGACTGTTGGGTAGCAATTTTTGATGGATTTTTGAATTGTTACTTTAGTGGGAAGGTTTATGTTTATTATAATATTCTTCCAAAAAAAGAATTAGAAGGATTGTTGCTAGGGCAAATGTGAAGATTGCTTTCTTTATACATTTACATATTGTCAAAATGAGGGATGATAAAAATTTTATGAAAATTACAAACAATAAAAAAATATCAGTTCTACTGAAAATTGTTCGTATCATTTAGACAAGTTGTATAAATCGTACCTGTGGATATAATCAAGGGTTTTGGAAAGTTGGAGGAATAGTTCGAGAATAGTGTAGAAAATTAAAAAAATGTTACAAAAAATGATTAGGATTATTAGAAAAGATTCAAGTATATCAAAAAGAAATATTATCAAGGTTTCAAGTATTGTAAAAAAATGTTTAAAATTTATGAGTATTTGAGTAACTGATTGAGAGAAGAGCATTTAAGAAATGATCTCTTGGTCGAATATTTTTTGCTGTTTGAGGCGATTTTCAAGTGTGGTCGGATTATTTATTAGTTTTTTGACAAGTGGGTTGAGTTTTGTAAAAAATTGTTGGGGGCAATTTTCATGGTGATCGGGAGGTCGTCTTTTTCTTTATTTTTGTTTGTCAAATGATCCGGGGTATGGTGAGATTTTTATACTTTAGGCTAATTAAAATGTTCATTTTGTTACTTTAGGCTAAGTTAACAAATTTGCTTTGGGGGTATTCGTGGTCTGAGTTGGGGAAATATTGTTGATCTTTGGGTTATTAGATAAGGGAGGTGTACGGTATTATGGTGATATTTATTTTAGTTGTCAAGTTGGAGTGGTTTGCTTATTTTTGACCTGGAGGTCGTAAAGTTATAGTTATAGATGTGCCTGGAGTTCTATATGAATCGTCTAATTGGTCTTAGTTTCAGTTAGAGAAAGTGACGGATTGGATGAATCCTATTGGTCTATTTTGAACTAGAATTATTGCGTACTTGTCAGCATGTTATTTTGAAAAATGGAAATGAAAAATGTTTCGAAGGTTTCAAGATAGTGAAGTATAATGTTAAAATTACTTTTGAAATTCTACTTTCTTTAAAATTTTAGATTGGGGGATGAATATTTTATAGTTTTTTCGTGGTTGATTTCGGAGTCTTGTTGTTTTTCTATTTTCTGATTTGTCGATTTGTTCTTGGGGTATTATTTGTTCGGTCATTTTTCTATTTTTTCTTTGTTTTGGGGATTCTTTATGGTTTTGTGTATTGTTTTTGGTGGCGATTGGTTTTGTGTTTTGATTTTCGGTGGGGTTATCATTTTGTTCTGTGTTTTTCAGATGTGGTTCATTTTGAATGATTTTTAATCCTGTGAAAGAATATAATTGAGTTAATTCGCGGAGTGCGTATTCTTTTGGGTAATAAGGTAGTAGGTTGTTTCGATGTTGAACGATTTCTTTTTTGTTTGAGTCGGTAATTTTATATGTGACATCAGTGGGTTTTACAATTATTTGGTATGGTCCTTTTCGAAGGGGTTGTAATTTTTTAGAAATTCCTTTGTGAGTATTAAAAATAGGTATTAAAACAAATGTTCCAATTTGTAAATCGGAGGCTGGTGTAAAGCGTGAATTTATTTGTTCATTAATGTTTTGTCTTTGTAATAACTTTTTTGTTATTTTTTGATAAATTTCATTGTGTTTTTTATCTCTATTTAGAATCCATTCGGTGTGTGTACCGGAGGCTAGTTTAAGAATTTGTGGGTGATGAAAATGATCTTCATCGTGTGTATGTAAAGGTAGGTTATAACAAATTGAGTCTTTATTTGGTTGACAATAACCTTGTGCGTTTTTATGAGAATTTGCTGTAAACATTATTGGTTTGCGTGGCTTTTGGTTAAAAACCATCTCGTATGGTGACATTCCTAAAGTTGTCGTAATTTGTGAATTATACGCTAGGGGAAATAATTTTACATCTGCTGACCATTCGGTATATTTTGTATCATTTCCGTTGATGATACATCTGAGATATTCTTGTAATGAACGGTTCATACCTTCGACTAAGCCGTTTGTCCAAGGTGCATGAGATGTACGTGGTTTGTGTTTAATGTTGTATAAATGACATAGTGTGATAATTTCATTATTTATGAATTCTGTACCGTTGTCTGTAGCTAAAATTTCTGGTAGTCCGAATTTTGCTATCCAGTGTTCGTAGAGTGTTGTGTAAGCGTAATAAGCGTTACAATGTGGTACTGGGTTAAGTGCTACATAATGTGTAAATGCGTCAACAATTACCATAATGTAGGAGTTTCCTTCGGATGAGGGTGAAATTGGTCCTTTGGTATCAAATGAGATACGATGGTTAAAGTACAAGCTTTGTCCTTTAAAATCTTGTTTTTGTGCTATTTGTTTTTGATTTGGGTAAGGTTTATTTAGTTGACATACTATACAATCATTGCATAGTACTTTTATCCAAATTGGTGCATTTGGGAAGTAAAAATTTTGTATAAAGTTTGAATATGTTTTTTCTGATCCAGAGTGTCCTTTAATATTTTGTGTATGTGAGATATTAAAAGCTATAAGAATCATACTTAAAGGGAGACAGGGAACTGTAGATTCATTCAGGTTATACTCTAAAAGGTCTGTATTTTCGTTAATTGTTGTGTTGTTAAATTTGCGAAAGTATCGGAGGAGTGTTTTGTTTCCTAGAATGGTTGAATCTGCCTTGACAGGTTTAGTTTTATATTTGTGCCATGATTTTAGTTGTCTAATTATCGGGTCAAGATTTTGATATTGTTTCAGTGTTGAAATTGTAATCGTTTCTGTTGGAGGGAGAAAAATGTTTTCAATTTCGAATTTAGATAAGGGTATTGTATCAAGTGGGTCGTGAAGGTCAAAAACTTGATTTATTGTGTATTTTGAATCATTTGTTTGTGGTCCTGATAAATTTATTTTATCAGTTAAATCTTCTTTTTCAATTAGTGGAAAATGGTCTTTCTTAGGTGGGTGTTGTTTTGTTCGTTTTTGTTGGGTGTTATTTTTTATCCATTGAGAATATGGGATTGGTTTGAAAGTTGATGTTCCTAGTAGATCAACTTCATAATGATTATTTTGACAATCTAAATAAAGTGGGAAATGTTGTAAACTATTTATTTGTGATTGTTCAATATCTGTTTTTACTGCATATTTGCATTCCAATCGGGGTGATGTTTCGTTTTCTGCAAGGTAGAATTTTATGTTTTTGGGTATTTCAACTGTTGTTTTTCGTGTAAGTAATTCAGGTGGTGTATTTCGACTTAAGGTGTCTGGTAATGCAAGATTTTTTCCTGCAGTCCAAACTATATGTAAATTGGAAATTTCATTAGAATTAGTTGAAATCTGTAAACTCGGTGGTTTGGATTAGACTTTTGTGTAAAAAGAAAGATGATTGGTTTATGATCTGTGAATAGAACTGTGGGATGTTTTGATCCAAGTATCAGAAATTCATATTCTGTCAGTGTATATATTATGGCTGTACATTCTCTCATTAGAGTTGAGAGTCGTAGCTCTGCTTGAGTGAATAATCGAGAATTTGCTGATATGAGGTTCATTTTATTTGTACCATTATGTGATTGTAATAATGCTGCACCGATGCCAAAGTTCGAAGCATCGCACATTGCATAAAATGGTTGATTTGAATCTGGAATTGTGTTTGAAATTTGTTCAGTTAAAAGTTTCTTTATTTCTTCAAATCGTGTTTGATGTTCTGTGTTCCATTCAAAATTATTTTGTTGTCTAAGGATGTTATAAAATGGTCGTAGATATAATTGCATTTTATAAACATATTTACTTAAAAAGTTTAACATTCCAAGAAATTCTTGGATTTTCTTTTTATTTGTTGGTGGTTGAAGTTTTTGAATAGCGTCAATGCGTGATTTCAATGGAGTGATTGTTTTTCTTTCTATATTATGTCCTAAGAATTTAACTCTTGTCAAAAAGAAGTGTGATTTATCGGGGGCGGCCTTCAGATTTTCGTTCTGAAGTATTTGGTGATATTTTTCTAAAACATTGAACATCTCGTCTTTTGTTTGTGATTGCATAAAAACATCGTCTAAATAGGTGATTGCGTTTTTCTTGAGTATTAGTGGTCTAAAAATTTTGCTCATAAAAGCTGAAAATGCTGCTGGTCCTATGGATATTCCATAGAATAAGCGGTTGAATTCATATTGTTGGTTTCCGATAACAAATTGTGTTAAACGTCGTGATTGTTCATCTAGTGGCATTTGATTGTATGCACTATTCATATCGGCGGTTGTAAAGTATTTGCCGTTTATTTTTGTTAAAATAACTTGTATCGGTTCAATGGGCCAATTACATTTTGATTCATCTATAAGTGAATTGAGGTATCTAGCATCGAGAACGATTTTTAATGATTCTCCTTTAGCTAGAATGATAACAGGGTTGATAAATGTGTTGCCTTTTGGTTGTTCTTCTTTGTTTACTGGTGATATAATGTTGTATTGCTCTAAAATATCGAGTAATCTGTTTACTTTATCGTGTAAGTGAATTGGTACTTTACTTGCTCTCTGTTTTTTGAAAACTGCGTCTGGTTTTAACGGGAGATGTAGTGATGAACTGATTTTTCCAACATCGAATTTTGATGTTGCATAGACTGATGAATATTTAATTAGCTGTTTGGCTAATTTTTCGAATTCGTCTTGTGTTATTTGTGAATGTTGGAAATTAAACATTGTTAAAAATTTCTGTTGGTCCTCTGTGTAGTTACTTATGTTGAATGTAGGTTTGAAATATGGAGTTTTTGTGAAATAATCCGTATTTCTGTTTTCGTTACTTATTATATTATTTATAGATAATTCTTCATTAAGAATTGTAGATTGGCAAATATCTAGTAATTGGAGTATATTATTTACGCGATAGGCTTTTTCGTGTATTGGTGATATTGTAGCGTTGGTTTCACAATATCCTAAAAGTCCTAAAGGTAATGTTACTTGGTAAGGTGTGTTGTTATAGACATGTAAGGAAATGATATCGGAATTCGAATTTTTCAAATATTTTATGGATGAGATTGTGATTTTGAAAAATTTGTGAATAGGTTTGAATTCAAATTCTGACATATAAAATTTTTGTTTGTTTTGTTCTTTATCATATTGGTGAACTTGTTTGATTGAAAAATTATAGATATTTCCTGATAGTGGTTTTAGGTGTTTTCTTTGTTGGTTAAATATTGGGTAGAATTTTGAAAAGAATGGTGGTTGTTTATTTAATCTTTGAAAAAACGTTAGGGATGTTTCTTTTGTTTTTGTATATTTATCTTTGATTAATATTTTACTATTTAGTATGTTAATTGTTGGTATATACTTCGAAATAAATGGTATTCCAATGATATTATATTTAATATCAGTGATATGGAATATTTGTTTAAATGGCTTATTTAAAATTTTGCTTTGTTCCATTGTTCTGGTGGGGAGGAGAAATAATTGGATTTTTCCGTAGTTTATCAATGTTGATCCTTGTGCTGTTGCTAACTTACTGGAGGTTTCAAGAGGTGTTAGTTTTGGGTGTAAAGTTTTTATTTCATTCCATGTGGGGATGTTTATTATGTTTGATTCTGCTCCTGAATCAATTAAAAAATCTATTTCAAGGTCTGGTGGTTGAAATTCTTTATTTCTTGGGCTTTCTAAGAGAAATGGTATTGTCCAAATTTTTTCTTTGGGTTGTTCTTTTTGTATATTTTGATAAATGTGGTTTGTATTCAAGCATTTTGTTTTGGTATTTTTATTGGTTTGATTTGTGTTGTTAATCTCATTTGTTTCTTGCGTCGTTGGTGTGGAATTTATGGGTGTAGTGTAATAATTTTGAAGAAATTCTGATTGATTTTCATATATGTGTGATGAAAAAGGTTGTTCATATATGACAGATTCATAGTCATTTTCGACTTTTATCATATTGATAGAAAGAGTGTTTTCTGTATCACTTTCTGAATCTGATGATGTACAGTTTATTTGATTGAGTTGTAACGTATCAGTTACTGTGTCATCAATACCTGGAGGGTCTGATGTTGTTTCTGGATTAGACTGTACTTGATTGATTTGTCTTTGATGTTTAGGTGTACTACTTCTGTGGCGATTATTAGAATTATTATAATTATTATTATTCCGGTGTGGTGATTGGGAATAATTTCTATAACGATTATTATAACTTGAGTGTCGATTTTGTGAATTATTTCGCGATCTGTTTTGGTAATTATTGTTTGGTCTGTTATAGTTCGATCTATTATATGAGTTATTCCTTGATTGATTGTTCGGGTAATTCTGGTTTCGGTTGTTTGAATAACTTCTATTTCGATTATAGGAGTAGTTTCTATTCCTATTGTATGATGAATTTCGTGATTGGTTGTTTGGATAGTAGTTATTTCTTGATTGGGAATTAGATCTTGAAACAAATCGTTGTGTATTTGAATTTGATCTGGAGTAGTTACTTCTACTATTTGGTGTATTGTAGTGATTCTGTGATGAATTTTGTGTATTTCTTCGTTCTGGTGATCTTCCTCTATAACTTGAGTTATATGGTGATTGATTTCTTGTATAATTTGTATTGTTCGGGAGTGGTTTTCCTGAACTGTTGTTGCTGTAGACTGTTTTGTTCGGTAGATTTTGATCTTTTTTCATGTATTGATAGAATGATTTATTTGGTTCTTTATATTTTTGAGGTTTATTTTGATTGTCTTGCTGTTTTTGTCTACATTCGGAAATACTATGTCCGTATCGTCGGCAATAATTACACCATTTTTTGAAAGATGGTTTGCCTTTAAAGTTTGGGTTCTTTTCGTAAATATTGAGTATTTCAGTGATTTTTTCAACGAGGTCTGTCTCTGATTCCTGTATATTATTAATATTAGTGGGAGTCGTTTCAATTCTGTTAACGTATTGTAATTTTAGATTTTCCGTTTCTTCTAGTTTCATCGTGATTTCTGCTTGTTCTAATTTGTCTACTAGTTTTCGAAAATCTAAATCGGGTTCTCGAATTGAAGAAGGATGGGATGCTCTCTTTTTTATTGCTATTTTCCTTAATTGTGGTGTTAAGGTCATCATTAAGATTTCTGTCATCTTTGTGTTTTTATAGTCATGCGTATTTAGTGAATATGCTTTTCGAACTAGTGTTTCGATTCGTACTGCTATTTGCTTGATGGTTTCGTTTGGTAATCTGCGAATTTCATTACATAAAACTCTTTGTTGTTGTTTGTTTCTTTCTGAGTCAAACATTTTTGAAAATTCCTGTGTAAACCTTTTCCAGTTTGATTTTATTTCTAGAGGTAGTACTGAAAACCATTTTTGGGCTGCGCCATCTAAGGTTGTTTGTATTAACGCTGTGCGTCGATGTATCCAATTTTGATGTAGTGGCGTATTAATTGGTTCAGGTCCAATATTTAAAATCAGGTTTGCTGTTACTGCATTTAAATAATCTTCTACAGAGTATTCAGGGTCTGTTCCTGTGAAAACCATTAAAGGTTTGTTTGATGTTATTGATGATCCACCCATAAGGTATGGATTCATTGTCATTTGTAATGATTCTGCTGCATTTGGCATTTGAGAAAAATTTGAAAGTTGGTTTCTTGTTATTTCATGTTGTTGGAGATAATATGGGAGTGGTATTTCATTTTGCATTTGTGATGCTTGATACGAGTGTGCAGTCATTGGATTTTGTTGTTGAATTGGTTGAAAAGATTGTGTATTAATTAGATTTTGTTGTTGAATTGGTTGTTGATGTTGTGCATCTATTGGTTGTGGAGAAAAATTTCTATGATTTGTACGTGTTCTCTGTATTCCTTGTCTACGATATTCTTGAGTATTTTGTGCAAATATATCTGGTTGTAAGAAATCATCATCTGAGGATAAATAATCCATTTGATAAGATGTCTGTTTTTTATTTTTATTTTGTTGAAAAAATGGGTAATTTTCACTGTGATCCTGTGGAGGATTTGTTTGGAAATTTATCGAATTAGGTTGGATCATTGGGTTATCCCAATTTCGAGATCTTGTATATTGGTTAAAATTTCTTTGTGGTTGGTTATATGTTTTTGATGGATGTGTATAATTATAATTATGGTCTGCAAAGTTGTTTCTAGTGAATGTTTTGCGTGTTTTTGACGGTATTGTCATGGGTCTGTATGTTTGGTAATCCATATGTGAATATTTAGGGGCAACCGAAGGTTTAACGGTTGATTGTAAGGTTACCTGTGTTTGTGAAGGATTTGTATTTCTTGGTGTTGTTAAATTTGGGCGTATTGGTGAAATACTTTGTTGTGTAGTTGTTGTGTGTACAATTTCTTCATTTATGAAGTGTGATGGTGTCTGGATATCTTGTTGAGTAAGATTCCTAGTTCCATTGAGGTTTTCATTGTGTATAACTGTAGAGTTTAAACTATTATTTTGTGTATCGGGCAAAAATGTATTATAGTTTAATGGTGTTGCATCAATGGTTAATGGTATTACTTTTACATAATCTCTTATGTAAGATATCGTACTTATTGCTTGACTTGAGATTGATTGTGGGAAGCTTATAAATGCGGGATGAGACCATTCGGGGTCCCAAACATAATCTGATTGTTCTGTGATAGCGGTATCATCGTTCGAGTTTTGGGGTCTAAAATTTTTTCTTGCTTGTGCAATTAAATCAATATTGTGTGTGAAATAATCTATTATAAACCATGCCAAAATTTTTTGTAGATCGTGTTTTGTATGTTGTGAAACGTCGTCTTTCGTGAAATTTTCTTTAATGATGTTTAAATAACTAGAGAGTAGTGTGATTTCATGTCGTACTTTCAAATGTTTGGATGTTTCTGTCGGTGAGACATTTGTTATTGGGATTTCGTTTTCTAATATCGAAATATAACTATATATTATTGCGAAAACTTCATTGGTGAATATGGAGTTTGCTCTTTGTGAGTTATGATATTGGATGCTTTTTATATATTCTGAAAAAACTTTTGAAAATTCTAAATCAAGATCGTCTGTTTGAATTGTATATTTTCTGTTATTATGGTTTGGTGAGGTGAATTCTATGGAGTAGATTCCATACTGTTGTGTTATGTTGCATATATCTTTTAAGTAGTGGTCTATGATTTGTCTTTTGATTTTTACATCTGGGAACTCTGTTTTACATGGACTGATTCCGGGTTCAAATAAATTTAATAGTAAATTTTTGCAAAATATATGCTGTCCTCTATCAGTGGTTGCATCTACTATAAAAGGAAAGATTTCATCATCATCTGGACTTTCTTCACCTGGGGTGTGCGTTGAGCTCATTTTTTCGTTCGATGACTGTTAATATGTAATTATTAATGTGTCGAATTGGTTGATTCCAATTGTATAAATGTACTGGTTTGTGTTTATACTGCTTTTTTATTCTTCTTTTTCCTCTTTTTGATGAATTTGAAGTTGTTTCTGAGTCAGAAAAATATAATTGATCGTGAAGTGGGCAATTTTTATCTATTGTTTCTTTTAGTTTGTAAAGTTCGTCTAAACTGTTGGTTTCTGATTCTGAAAATGCGTTTCGATTTTTTGAAAATCTTTCTCGTGTTATTTGTCTTTGTTTCGTTATTATTTTTCTTTTTAGTGTTTGTCGTTTTGTTCGAATGTATCCAACTGTTTGTGTATGAGGTGTGATTACAAGGTCGTATTTTTTGTTATCTATTTCACAATTGTGTAAAACGATTGTTTGTTTATTTCCTAGGTTTTTAAATGACATAAGGTTTAGGATGACGGATGCAAAAGGTTGTTAAATGATTTCTATTTTCCTAAACTGTTAGTTCTTACGATTTTTTGGTTAGCTTAACCTGGGTCTATTTGTTCAGGGTTGGAGAGAAAAGTATATCGATTCCGAAGAATGATTTTTTACTTTCTCGTGGCTAATATAAGTTAAGGTGTTAACTTACTTAATCTTACTTAGGGGTAGTGATTGTGTTCAAGGGTTGGAGAATAGTAAATCGATCCACAAGGTTCAGGTATAATTAGAACGCGAGTAGTTCGTTAGATACTATTTTAAACTTACTAAGTCTAAGATTTATCCTGGGTCTGGTAAGAGGGGGGGTCAAGTGAAGGATGAATAACCGAAGTTCTTCACTGTTTATCCTAATTTGAATGATTAGTTTTGTTTAAAAATTTCTATTAGTCTTAGGTCTTTAGAAAGGGTTGGGTAGTGAATCGACGTTTGAGGTCGTTAGACACTAATTAAGTGGGTGAGGGAGAACAAAGTTGTTCTGTTTGATCCAAGGATAAGCCTTGATGATCAAATTTGAAATTTAATTAAGTAGAAAATGATTTAAGATCCAAGGATAAGCCTTGATGATCTGGTTTTAAAATTAAGTGAATTTAAGTTTTAATAAAATTTTAAATGTGTGTAAAGGAAAGATTTAGTGTTTTGATGATATTAGTGGGTTTATGATTGCTGTTATGTTTTAGGTGATGGAGCTGGAACAACAGGATGATTTATGATTACTAACCATTTATTGTCATGCTACTAATTTTTATTTTTTATTTTTCAATAAATACTTTTCAAACATGTTTTGTATATTACTGCAGAGTTTTAGGAAAACGATCTTAGATCTTTTTATCAATCGTTATTGTATATTAATAATTTTGTTTAGCGCCTGAAATGATTTTGAACATTGACTTCAAAATTTTATGTTTGCAAATGAAAATCTAAATTCATTGCTAGTAGTATTCTAAATACAAAAGTTTGTGTTGGCTTTTGCCGAACTATCATATAACTATATGGTAAGTTTCTACTTTGTCGTATGTCGTCTCTGGTTCGAGGTCTTCTTCCAATTCCGGGTAGTTCTGTTATGGTTCGGAATATTGGCTCTGATCTATTGAGTCGTAGAGACATTTCGATTAAATTATTGTCGTATAACATTTTGTAAATGTTTTTGTCTAATTTCTAATCTATTTTGGTTAATTCTAAGCTATTAAGGTCTTGTTCGAGACTTATGGTCGCACCAGATGAGTTAGAACCGAGTTGGTTAACTCATAGAGTAATTTCGGATAGGGTACACCGTCTGCTCGTCACGCTATCTTATTTTCGGCCGGATAGATTCGTGCAACTTCTTAGTCTAATACCGATCCTAATCTTACTCTTATACTATCTAGTCTCAGGTTGTTTAACTAGTCTCTGCTAGGCTCAATAGATCTAGGGTATACTGGTTTATTGCGGCTGCTGAAGTGCTCGGGAGAGTCCAACTAATTTCTAAGTTAAATTCAAATCTCTCTGGTGCTGAAATTACAAGTAACTTCAGCACTTACAAATAAGTGGGTTGTTAGTTAGATGGATCATGATTGGTTAATATTAAATACTTTACATTGGTAAAATATCTAAATTATCCAATCATAAAATGTAGTTTAGATCAGGTTCCACATTGCTCAACTGCCTTTGTGGCATAAACTTGTAACCAATTAATTTAAGCAACCGAACAATTAATAGACGCGATTTCACTCCTGCAGAAACCAGGCCGCTAGGTGTCATCCTACGCATCTCACCAAATGATATAGGGAACCAATCATATTAAAACGTTTTGATTTTTGGTCCCAACAAGTAAATTAGCACAAATCCAAACACCCCCGTACCCCTTTCTTTAAACCGTTCATCTCGTGTCCATGAAACATTTCGTTGAAATGAAAGTCAAAACAAAAGCAATTCGAGTTTGAAATTCGAGGAAACAAATATTCTAGTTTAAAAAACTTACAAATTGAGTCGGCGAGTATTTGACTTCCTTGTGCGTCTGTTTTTGAGCACGAAACACATGAGTTGCATGATGTGGCTACACCGGCAACACTTGGTGCCATCGCGACGACGCTCAGAAACAAAAAAGCACCGGACGAGAGAAACCCGGGGCGGTTTTCACGCCACTTAACTGTGGTTTTTTTGGTAGAAGTCAATCCCATTTTTGGGGGATTTGAGAGCAGAAACCTTTGGTTGCTGGTTGTATCAGTTGAGTTTTGAGCTTCACAAATGAAAAATGTGAAAAAACAGCGTAGTCAGTTCATCGATATTTCAAAATTGTTTAATGAATATTTAATAGCAAATTAAAGCGACTCCAACTTTGAGCTTCCAGTTGCTAGGATGCGAAGAATGTTACAAAATTTAAACGCATTTTTCCACTTCTTTGAAATGTATCTTGAATGTGGTTGAAAACACCTGTACTTTCCAACGTTGCAAAGTTTTACTTAATTAAAAATTAAACATCTGTACATTCTCCAACCATGGCTGCACTAGCGCTTCTTGGCTCAATTATTAATGAAAAGTTACCGTCTCCTTTTTTACGACGCTGGTGGTTTTGGATTTCAGATTTGCACCAAGATTCTTGCATTTTCTTGGTCACAACAATAGCAGAAAAAACAACAGCAAAAAACAGCAATGTCCATTGCAGGTGATTTTGGTTGCGAAAACAAATCCAAATGTTTGAGAATCGTGATTTTGATTGTAAAACGTACTCATAGCTTTCCTGCTGCTTCCAAAATTCTAACTGAAAAGAATACGACAATACGACCATAAGTCTTGTCAAGAGATAAATTTCTGATTTTCAGAAGTCCACATTTATGGCCCAAATTATCAATTCTGATAAGACCTATACCCGATGTACGCAAAATGACTATCTTTGTATGTAGGACACCAAGAAAAGCCTTGAAGCTCCACATTTTGCCAATTCCAAAGAATTTTTTTTCTAAATAGATCCATATTTTTTTTAGTTAGCAGTTTTATATCAAACGAAAATAGACGATCAATTTCTAGGGTTTGAATGAAAAAGTTTTAAACTGAAGCTGCGCCTGAAAAAATAACAGATGCTCTTTTTTTCGTTTGCTTAGACCGGAAACAAACCATGAGTTCTCAAAAAAATGACCAATAAACTCAATTCAAACTATGCGTCATGAATAAGCAACCATCATTATTGGTAACTTATCAAAACCAAACATAGAGCGCCGTAAAAATAAACCACTGTAATCAGTGAGTGTGCTATAATTTAATACCAGCCAATTTATTACCGTACTTTTTAATACCTGGTCAGTTTATTACTGAATAGTTTAAATCCACAACAAGTTAACTCCTATTTTATAAAAACACACCAAAAAAAGGCTGTATGATCTCCTTATCTTAAATCTTATCACGCAAAAGTCAACGCGCATGCCATATTAACGCACGCGCCATATTGAGAAACATAGTTTATCTCAGCTTGGAGCGCCTTTATCGACTTGTTTTTTATCCATCTCCTTCAGAATTACATGAGAAAAATTTTTAAAAAATGGGTCTGAAAGTGACCTACAAAACAAATGACGATTTAACTTATACGGTGCATCGTCTTGATTTAGCGTTTGAAAAAACAAAAAAAGATCGCCGAGTACTACGTAATGATCGGTCAAAAAATTGGGAAAGAAACTGTTTAGACTCCAAAAACAAATTGAAAAACCTGACAAATTCTGTCTGTGGCTCGGCACTATTTATAAAAAAATCATGGTGACCAAACCTTGAAGCTTTTTTCCCACCCTCCTTTTGGAAGCAGCGAGATGCGGCCGTGAGTGGGATTGTTAAAACAACAAATACTGTCAAAGGGTGTAATGTCGGCATTCAATCCGCTTTCAGCAGATTACCAACCAAGTATGTGAAAGGTAGCGGCAGACTGCAAAAGGACCCCTCCGTGCAACATCTTAACTTATAGGGTACATCGACTGGCCATAAAATCACAAAAAAAGAAAAACTGATGTGTATTAAATGAAAGAGTACAAAACATAATGTTATTTTAAAAAGACAAGACTGACTTGTTTCTTTTTCAGAGTCTCATCTAGTTTATGTTAAGCCAGTGTAAATTTTTTCTTATGTTTGTTTATATATTAGTATCATTAAAGTTTGAAATCTAATCCTACTTAAGTTTTTTTAGCTTTCAAAATCAACGTTTCCCTGCAGACTCCCAGAAAACTTAATTAAACGCAAGAATTTGACTCGTACACTAGCAATTCATTTCCAAGACAATCGCCCTGGTTTTCAGGATGTAAGGTGGGGAATAGGGGCCGGCAAACCCCCCTTTACTCAAAGTGATCTTCACAGAACTCTCAAAATGATCTTCTTAGATCTTCTTTGATCGTGGCGCTTCTCAGACATTCGACCCTAATGTTCATCTGTATTTTCGAAAAATTTATTTATTAGTTAACTGATCACGTTTTTACGTACCATAAAAGGCGTGAAACAATTGTTAAATTCGGCATTAGCACGACTAGAACGCGAGAAACTGTGATTGGAAAAGTTCCCGAGGTGTCTCCTCGGTCTATAGACCGACGAGACATCTCGGTAACCATTCCAATCACTGCTTCTTGAATTCTAGTCGTGCTAATTTATTTCTTCACAATTTTTTCACGCCCTTTATGGTACGTGAAAACGTGATTATTCAACTAATGAATAAATGATTTGGAAATATAGATGAGCATGATAGTCGAATGTGTCACGATCTGAGAAGTTCAGTAATCGGGACCATCGAGATCACTCATCTAAACAGCAACTTGGGCTGCAAATGAAGGTGGCAAGTGTGGCGGTGGCTTCTCCTGGTCTACAACTGCAGCAGCAGCACCGGTATACCTGAAAACACAAGGGATCCATTTGGATAAAACTTAATAGCAAATTGATGGTAGTGTTGGTGAAATTAAGTTTAAGTTGAAAATTCAAAAAAGTGGTTTAGTAAAACTGCATTTCTAAATTTAATTAGATTTTTAACCATTTTTATTAGGTCGATTTAAGTATCAAATGATTTGGTCCGCGACATGAGCAGTATTGCATACTTTTCAATTAGTGCAAAAATTCGCAGACGTGAGAACGCTGGATAATATCTTCTGACATTTCAGAGTCGCAATTTGTGTCTATTTTAAAGATCTCGTTTTTACGTTTTTGGCCAACTGGTTTATAATTTGCTCTTTTTGAAATTTCACATTAAAAAATTAAATTTTTTGGTATATTCCATGTGGTGGACAGCTCAAATTTGGTCTCTCAACAAGTGCACAGACCTCACGTAACCAAGCCCAAAGATAGCAGTAGTAGCTCGATGCATTTCTAAACGGTGCACTTAATATTACTTGACAGCTCCATGCAATTTCGAAAAAATCCCCAATTGATACATTCAAGGCATAAGTCTAAATAGCTGAAGTCTAGTGACACAACTGAAAAACTTCTGCAATATTTGAAACACTAGTGCAAACTTTGAAAAATTAGTGCAATATTTAAAACACAAGTGCAATCTTTGAAACATTTGAACAAAATACTTCCTCGAACATTTTAACAAAACAAACTTAAGAAGTTAGAACCACGTATTAGCGCGAAAACCCTTTCAAAACTATGTATTTTGCTCGATTTTTTCGCCAGATTTTTCTCTACCACATAAGCAAACTCTGATATTGAATCTCGAAATTCATTAACATCTCGGCAATGCTTGTCTTGATTGATCACAAAATTTTGCGATGCAGTATGTAGCTGTTGCTGATAAACTACAAAGTTACCACTAATCATTATTGCCACAACTTCTACATTAAAATTTATAAAAATCCCGGCCTTATAAGCCCGCTGTTGGCAATCAATGATGCGTCTATGCCGTATTTTTTAAATTTTGATAAGAAAAGAAGTTCTAAGAAGTATGCAGCAAAAACAGTTGAAATTTAATCAGCAAAAAATATAACTTGTGAAATTCTACCTCACTTTGTGTTTGAAATGAGATCAAAATTTTCTGCTCGTATTTAACTCTAAACTCTTTTTTGTTTCCATCTTGTTTCGCAACTTTGTCTAAACTGATGTTTTCACCCAATCACTTATATGTCATGTTGATTGCAATTTTACTCTCTTGTAAAGCGATACGATAAAAACACGCGCTAAATTTTAACAAAGTTGATGGTATCAAGGCAAAACGACTGTCTCGACTTGAACGTCCCGGCTGCCCTCTAACGTCGATCAAACTCTTTGAGAAATGTTCAAAAATTTCTTCATTAAATTTTCTACAAATTAGATAACTGCAATTTTCAAATTCATTTCTTTTGCATGTGCTCAAGTTCGAATGATTTGGTTTGCCGCTGAAGTTTAACTTGAACGATATACGTTGCGCGTTAACATCTAAAAACCAGTTCAAATGTCAAACCTTAAAGTTTTGCGAATAAAGACCCCAGGTGAAATATCTTTCGGATTTTTTGTTAGAAGTTGCGAGTTAAAAGGCGACATTTGTCTGAATAAAATATCCCAAGCACTAGTATTTTATAATGTTTTTGAAGCCGGATCAACTAGCGCATATGTTGCAAAAAACTCTGTTGAGAGTTTTCAGATTCACAAAAGCACAAAATATTCTAACCGACTGCAACTTTTTCAAAGAAAACACGCATACATTTCCTAATTTTTAAGTCACAGTAGGCTTAATGTTTTACTTAAAAGCGGCGAAATTTTAATTTCCAATAATCTTTTCATTGGAGCTGTTTTTGAAGCGTTTTTGATCAAACCACTGAGAAAATAATCTGCAAAAAACAGACTATAAGTTTTTATTCTTGTTTATTTATTTTTGAAGGAGTCTTTACAGCTTAACTCATTAACATCCTAAGCCTTTTTTTATCATCACTCCTCACACAAAAAGGCACAAGAGAAAAAAGTCTGCTACATGCACAGCAACGGGCTAATAATTTTTTTCCGGCAATTTTGCTTAGTTAATGGACGAGAGTATTTGAGACGAGAAGAGAGAGAATCAAATCAATATGAGCAAGTTTCATGGGAATCGGGTTTTTAAATGGACGGCTGGTTGTATTTTTAAGAAAAGTGAAAACTGAAATAACTGATGAATTGAAAGTTTGTCGATTCAATCTTAAGAGTGAGAAAAAACTTTAATTTGAAAAAAAAGTTACAGCAGGAAAAATTACGGTAAGTGGGCAAAGTTTGGTGGTAAGTTGGCATGGTGGGAGTGCTTTTTCTTCTTCAGTTTGTTCAGTTGGCGGGATAGAGATTGGGGGTAAGTTGGCGAACGTTTGAGGGCAAATTTGTAGGAGTTGTGGTCGAACTTTTGGGGTAAGACTCAACTATTGACATTATTTGAGATTGAACCCGGTGGTGTCGACCTGGTAAAGAAAAAGTATGATTTAAATACGCTACTATTTATGTAACTAGAATCCACTTAAAATATGCGGAATCCGTTCAAAAATTGCAGATTTCACCTAAAATTGTATATTCCGCAACAGCGCAATTTAATAAACACATATCGTATTGTTTCTTTGTCAATTCCATTGAAATTTTCCGGATTCCGCAATTAGTAATGGGGATTCCGCAATATCGCCTGTTTTTGGAGCATTTTTGAGCGCCATGTTTTAGCTATTTAGTTGTGGAAATCAAAACACCAAGAGAAGTAGTAAAGTAACGTTGCGTATTCCGCGAAAACTTGATTTTGATCTGTTTGCGAACCCGCTTAAAATTCAAAAAATGCAAAGCTTGACTTCGTATTGGAGAGAGGAAAAAAAAATTGAAAAAAATTGGAAAGAAACCTTGAAAAAATTGGAAAAGAAAATGCTCGGTTTTCTTATCAAAGTTTCTCAATTTTTGAATATGCCTTCCTAATTTAAAAAAAAAAATTATTTCTTTTCCGACACGCGAAATTTTTAGAGAACTCATTGTACGTACTCTAATCAAGTATACGATTGTGGACGCAATAACCTGAGCTACTAGGACAGCAACCTGCTGTTTTTGTTCACATTCATATCTAATGTTCCCATTGTTTATAGAAGTTATGTTTATAGAAGCTTTTAACAGAAAAACACTGGAGTAGATTTAGGCGAAGGTCGGTTGTTGGGGGGGGGGGAGGTGGACACCTTTTTCTCTTAGTGAGATTCGGCCCACTCACCAACCAAAGGGGGTCAACTTTTCAATATTCTTGTCCCCTTCTGACTGACTAAATTTAAAAAATTTCTACAGGCACCTTTGGCGCCAATATATCCAAATCTTAAAGGATAGCACGCGACAAAAAAAACGCGAATTAGCAATAAAATAAAATACTCAGACGACAGAATGAGAGATAGTTACTGATTGGTTTCTTAATTGAATTTAAAATATTCTCTGGTCGAAATAAATGACGATAGCCTGACCAATTGCGGTCACGAGTCCCAACAGCTACACTCTCATATAGACCCAACTGTGCTCAAGAGTCTGACCAATTGCACTCACGATATCGAAACTGTCCGGAAAACTCTCGTGAATATGCCCGGAACACTCACTTGAATATGTCCAAAAACTCTCGTGAATTTGTCCTGAAAACTCTCGTGAATATCCGTGATACGCTTCCGAATTTCGGGAAAACCTCTTGTGAAAGTCCGTGAATTTCTTCTGAATATGTCCGGAAAGCTCTCGTGAAGGTCCCTTGTGGGGCGCCAAAATGTGCGCGTCAATCTCCAGGAATGGTAAAAATATCAGATTTCAAACAAGTGAATTAACGAGCATTTTCTCGGTAAAATAGCTCTGGAAATTTTGTAACATAACGATTTTTTACATACTTCAACATCGGTAACATCGGCCATAAACATCTGCAATAACTCAAAGCAAGCTGTTAAATTGGCCAGTATTTGTCCTTGAGACGAATTGCTCTTTTTAAAGCCCAAACTTAATGAAGGCTGAACAAAATTAGAGCGAAAAGACGGTTAAAATAGGTCTTTTTTTTGGGGGGGGGGGTTCGACCTTAGTTACGGAGCATCCCAATAAGTTCGGGGCATATTTGAGTTCTAGAAAGGAAATGCCCTAGGCGGGATTCGAACCGGCGCCGAACCCGCCGGGACCCACCCTGTTTACGCTCGGCTACTGTCCCTATATGCATTTACAATTTTGTTCAGTTTCATATGCATTTATACTCTCAGTTACATTGTCGCTGCAACAATGCGGAATCCGTTCTAAATTTGCAGATTTCACCTAAAATTGTATATTCCGCAACAGCGCAATTTAATAAACACATATTGTGTTGTTTCTTTGTCAATTCCAGTGAATTGTTCCGGATTCCGCAAATAGTAATGGGGATTTCTAAATATCGCCTTTTTTGGAGCATTTTTGAGCGCCATGTCTTAGCTATTTAGTCGTGGAAATCAAAACAGCAAGAGAAGTAGTAAAGTAATGTTGCGTATTCCGTTGATTTTGATCTGTTTGCGAACCCGCTTAAAATTCAAAAAATGCAAAGCTTGACTTCGTTTTGAAGAGAGGAAAAAAATTTGAAAAAAATTGGAAAGAAACCTTGAAAAAATTGGAAAAGAAAATGCTGGGTTTTTTATTAATGTTTTTCAATTTTCGAATATGCCTTCCTAATTTAAAAAAAAATTATTTCTTTTCCGACACGCGAAATTTTTAGAGAACTCATTTTACGTAAAAAGTACTCTAATCAAGTATACGATTGTGGACGCAATAACCTGAGCTACTAGGACAGCAACCTGCTGTTTTTGTTCACATTCATGTCTTATGTTCACATTGCTTATAAAAGTTACGTTTATAGAAGCTTTGAACAGAAAATAACTGGAGTAGATTTAGGCGAAGGTCGGTTGAAGGGGGGGGGGTGGGCCTGTACGCCTTTTTTTCTTAGAGAAATTTGGCCTACTCACCAACCAAAGGGGGTCAACTTTTTAATATTCGTGTCCCCTTCTGACTGACAAACTTTAAAAATTTTCTAAAGGCACCTTTGGCGCCAATATATTCTTATCTAAAAGGATAGCACGCGACAAAAAAACGCGAATTGGCAATAAAATAAAATACTCAGATGACAGAATGAGAGATCGTTACTGATTGGTTTCTTAATTGCATTCAGAAAATTTTTTGAAAAATTAAAAAAAATTTTCTCTGGTAGAAATAAATGACGATTTTGAACCGGTGCTAATTAAATATCAAATCTAATTTCACTTGAAAATTAAAGTTGACTCTTTTTGCGAAAAAAGAAACTTCTAAGGAGTAAGAGTTAAAATCGAGATGAATAATCGAATCTAGACAAAGTCGAGACAAAGCTGGGGATTTGTGAAAATTGGCCGGCTGTGTACGCGTTACCATTGAGATACGTTACATGACTATCGTGAGACGACAATTCGTAACAAGCAACAATTTGCAGCAGTAGAAAGAGCGGGTTATACTGATTCACGTGCAGTATTCCTCTCGTTCTGGATGTTAGCGAAGCGGAGCAAGCGTAGCCTACTTCTCAATGCCTTGTTGCGAATTGTTGCTGGTTACGAATTGTCGCTTGTCACTAAATTGTCGCCTGTTTCAAATTTCGCCCTGATAATGACTATATAACCCCAAGACTCTAAGCTTATCATTGATCCTGCTTGAGCAAAGTGATACTTTTTATTTTGAAATTTTGTTAGAAACCTACAAATTTCACATTTCGCAGTAAAACACAAACAGCTAGAAAAAAGAACAAAGAATGAAAACTTGCAGATAATTTGAAGGATCTTGTTATCTGCCTTTCTTCCTTAAAACGCACAGAAATGACCCAACTACAGAAAAATGTCCAGTCTTTGATAGTGAAAGCTGCTCAGAGTTAAGTTTAAAGTCCTACAAATTGCGCCATACCACTATCATTTTTGCAAACAATAGCCACTAATACAACAGATACAACCCATACTTCTAAGTTGCCAATTTGCTAATTTTCTACGCAGCAAAGAGGCCACCAATTTGTTGAGGACCAAACTATGCGAGTTGGGTTGGAAGTAAATCTAAACTTGCACTGTAGCACAAGCGTTTGCTCGTGCAAACATTAATTGACAACTGAACTAGTTGTTTTGAAACGTAATTTTTAGGCCCGTTTTGCTCTAAATTGCTTGAAAGATCAAAAAAGTTGCGACAATTTTTGTCGACACAGTAATAACTCTTTTGTTGTTGTGCAATCCGAGTCACTTTCAAGAGGGCTTTAAAATGCTATCAAACTTAACTTTTAACATTTTTTCTTTGGTACACCTTAAATTTGCTGGAAAAAACCCACCCTTTGCTATAGTTCTTTCCAGCATTTCCTGGCGTAGTCTGAACAAGAATGTTCGCAATCACCCGCAGAATTCCAGTTTCTCGATCTGCCTATGAATCAATTTTTGCATAAAACCGCGAACCAATTTCAGAAACAAGCCCAGTCTTCGATGGTGAAACTGCAATTCTAATAAACCTTCAAATACTTTTTAAGCATCAAAAAATCTTGAAAAGGTGTGGCTGCCAGCTGATCCATTTTTCATTCTCTACAGCGATAACCATATGCTCAAGGATTTACTTGAAGGTTTTTCCTTAATCTAAAATCAATATATGCAAAGGCTAACTTGAATGGTAAATAAATTGTTACTGATGATAATAATAGCTACTTCGATGAACAACATGATTCTTTAAATTAAAATAAACATTATTTTGAAAGTCTATCAGCAGCAGTTATTTTTTTTCAGTAGCTCAATTGCTCCTGAGACTTATTACCATAGGTGTCATATGTTTCTACATTCAACGATTCGGTATTCGTCGGCGGAAAAGTACAGTTGCAAGAATGAGGCGTGTAATTTTCCAAACGTGTATCGATTGTCGTATTTGTAGTCCAGGGAACCCATGTGTAGTTGAAAAACTTGGTGTTTGCAGACACATCACTCGGGGGCATCAAAGGCTGAACTTGTTTCTTTTCCCAGAATTCAATCCGCTCTAGAATGTTCTCCTTGATAGAGAGATAGTCCTCATCATCGATAAGGTTGTAATATTCACATGGATCGTTTTCGACATCATACAAACATTCATTCAGCCCACTTTTCTCCGAGTAGCATCTGAGGTCGACTTTACGAGTTCGAGGCACCGGTTCGCATGTTATCTGAGAAGGCGTGGTGTTTGGAAGCATGGTTTCATTGGACCCTGGACATTTGCCTGGAGCTTGGTACCAATCGTCCATTATTACTTCATTGAAGTCATTTGGATTTAATAAGTATTTGTACCACCCGACTCGCATACCTTTTGAGCATTCGGCCGGGTCAAAGTTGATGACAAACTCAGTTCTGGGTGACGTTGTGTTGCTCCCTGTCAAAACCCCAGTCATATCGAAACTATCAATATCTTCCAGGTCTGCAGCGTCCCCACCCGCGAAGCTGTACAAAGTCGGGTACCAGTCTGAGATATGCATCATTTCAGTCGACACTTGTCCTGATCGGTTCTTGATCACGTCCCCCCAAATAAGTCCCGCAACTCGCACTCCCCCTTCGTACAGGAAGCCCTTAGCAGACCTGAGTGGAAAGTTACTAGCCCAGTTGTCATACTGGCCATTTGGGGTGCCTCCATTGTCGGAACTGAAGATGATGATTGTGTTGTCGAGGACTCCCTTGGACTCCAAAGAGTCTCTCACACGTCCTACAAACTGGTCCATTTCTGACACAACACCCAGATACTTTCTCCGCTGAACGTGATAAGTTCCCTAATCACAAAAGAAAATTAAAATAATCCTTACATATACTAATATATATGCTTTTCAGGCTTTTCAGAAAAATCATTAAAAAAATATTTTGAATACGTTGATAGGACTTCGCGATGAAGTTATTACAATCTAATGAAGTTTCGCATGATGAAAACCAATCATTTTGATCTCATTTTTCATTATGCCTTAATAATGATAATAAATTCAATTAGGCCTAAAATTTTCCGGAAACGTTTTTAAAGGCAACAAAGGTTATGCGATGCCAGGAGAAGGTGGAAAAAATATTTATGTCAGAATGGGGAAACTTTCAAACTATTTCTTAGAAGTTGCTATATGTAAAATTGAAAACTTCATTAAAAGTCTGTATTTTAAACTTATGTCTTCGAAAGCCCAGAAATGAAATCTTACCGTTGCTAATTCTTCTGCATCTCTCGGCACTTGGACCGGGTCATACTTCTCGGCAGAATGGGGTGCAGTGATTGGTAGATACAAAAACAGTGGCTTGCTCTCAAAGTCGTGCTCCGATATCAACTTTGCGGCTCTTTTTGAAAAAGCCCGCGTAGAGTAATTCCCCATTTCGTCGACCACGTTAGTCCGGTTATACCTTCCAATGTCCAAGTGCCAGTCGAGGCCATACATTCCGTTTTCTGTGTCCCAATGACTGAAGTGGTCACCCTTGCCATTGTAAAGTCCGTAGAAGGTATTGAAGCCACGAAAAGTGGGCAGGTACCTAAACACGGAACTCCGTAAAGTCACAGATATAGAATTGGAATTGTATTGTGTTGTGATTATATATTACCCTACTTAGGGAAAAACGAAAAACGAAAATAATCAGATAATTTAAAAACCGATAGCATTAACTTAAATATCATTTCGGAACACAATCTTGACAGAAAGCGTAATCTCATTTAAGATTTGACATCCGCAGACTTTTTTGCGGGAAATTGAAATTTTAAATCCCTTAGATCTTTCTGGTTTCTACAGGGGAAACAAAAATAAAATTACAGACAAGAACAAAAGAAAATTAAATATTTGATTTGAAACAATCAAAAGAATTTCATTAAAAAAATAATTGCCTTTCTCGCTGGAGTTTCATATGATAATAATGATAACTATTAAACAGCTATTAAGCAAAAGTGATAGAATAGAATGTTATTTAGAAGGAACAACAAAAAACATTTTCCGGCTGGTCATTAAGAAGGTTTTTTTGGCTGGTTTTGAACTTTTTTTTCGACTGGTTATTGTAATTTGATAATGGATGTATTCTTGGCGTATTAATGCAACTTACCTGATTTTTGAAAATATAAGAAAAAAATCAAAGATCTAAGATATTTGCTTGACCAATTACCGGTCGTTTTGACCAATTACCGGAGTTCATTTGGTTCAGAGAAAAATTTTAATGGTTATGACATAACTATCTTCAAAAAAAGAATTTGAATGTTATGGTTGAAATAAATGAGTTTCAAAAATTTCCACGCAGTGGCTTGTTTTTTCAACGTTTTTTTTCAAAGAGCACGTTAGGCCCTGATCCCAGTTTCCATACCACGCCAGGATCTATATCAAGTCCCAAGCTAACTTGCACAATTTTAAACCTTCACTGAACTTCACAATGCTCTGTAAACTGGACCATGCCCTTCCACTTTACTCTTCACTCTACCAAAACGTAATGCCGGATTGCGACTTTGGGAGCAAGGTCTAAGTCTGGAGGAATTTGTGGCACTTCCCCGATTACAGCGATATAATAGAAATTTTCAAGGATTCTATAAAAATATGTCTTAAGCAAACAATCAGTCATGTAAGCACTGCTATAAATTGTAAGCACTACTGAACCTCCTTCTCTATTATAAAACTGCTGAAAAACTATCTTTGTCTAATATCAAGGACAATCGCTTCCTGAGTTTGGCTTTGGTGTACATCCACAGAGATGGGGAAATAATTTTTCATGATTTTGTTAAAGTCGTAAGTTTGGAAATTCAAAAGGTTGTTAATAAGTTGTATTATAGGCAAACTGTTAGGCATCAAATCGAAATCTTACTGCACTCTTTTATTTCAGATCCCATCGGACATTAGAGATCGCAAGGTCAAGACAGCAGGTCCCCAGACAGAAAGAAGAATTGATAGCACTTACATAAACTCAAACTGGTGTCTATCTAGAAGAATTGATAGCACTTACATAAACTCAAAACTGGTCCCTATATCATTCGGGCAACCACAAATAAATTTTAGCGTAGATAAAATTTATCAACTTTATGTTACTGTATTGTATTGTATAAATGTACTAGTTAAGTTTTTAGTTTTTGTTGAGTTTTCTCACCCGCCAAACCTCTCTTAAGGTTACCTTTCTCCTTTTCTCGTCTTGTCGATTCCATCATTTATGTTCTATGCGGTGGATCATAACCTCCCCCCATTTTGTCAACTCCGCGCTCTGCCGTGTTGATCTTCGCGTCGCCGTTTTGTGCTGATTTTTATTGCGTTTTCCACCGACGGGTCGTGGTGAGTTCACACTAACCGACGGTACTTCCTGTCCTTCGTTCGCCGCACCTAGGGTTGGTTCCCTTCGTCCAATTTCCCACTCACTATCGTATTCGTCGTCGTCGTCTTCGCTCTCGTCCGCCGAGTATTCCACTATTCGCTGTTTTGTTGATTTTCTTGCATTTTCCATTGCGGCTCGGTCCTTCTCCGCTTTTCGTTTATATTTATTCGAATCGCTTGGGGCCGGTGTACTGGTCACGTTTCTACTCAGTCCAGGGGTGCACTCCTCGCTTTTATTCCCAATTAGGCTTTCTTCAGCCGCCGATCTAAAAGACACACCACTCCGCCTTAGTAACGACCCTTTTTTCATTTGCACCGTATGTTTAGTCATTTTGTCAATTTTTAATGGCAAACGTTTATATCTCCTTGGGTCCTTTGGATCCGTCTTCCCGGTCCTCTGATACACCGTCGTTGAACTTGCTTTATGCCTTTTCAGCCATGTTGGGGTCTTGGGTGGGCCTAGTTCCTTGGGGTCCACAACTTCCGGAGCCTTAGGATCCGCTACTCGTCATCGTCCAAAATGATTGGAGCTTTCCTATTTTGAGGGGCGAACACTAAATTACTTCTCTTCTCCCAATCTAGGGTAAGTTCAACTTCTGGGAGGTTTCCCGCCTTGTCTAAACAAGATAACTTTTGATTAACGACATTGTTCCAATTTAGGTTTTTTAATGACGGCTTTTTCGTTAAGTTTCGCAGTGCCGTATTAGCTTCTCGACCATGGTATGCTTCGAACGACGTTAGTTTAGTTTTAGAGTGTGGCACAAAACGTAATGCACTAAGCGCACGGGAGATCATCTCCCCAAACTTGTAGTTTTTATTTTCCTGGAGATAAGTCAACACGTAATTTTTTATCGACCCAATAGTCCGTTCAACCATTCCTGTTGCGCGATGGTCCCTAACCGGAGATTTAATAAGTTCAATACCTTCGTAGTTACAGAAGTTTTGAATTTCGTTAGAGAAAAACCCCGTGGCTTGATCCATGTGCAATTTCCTTGGGTGTCCATGAGTATTTATGTACTTCCTTAGGAATTTCAATACACTTTTTGATTTGTTGCTTGAACAAACATACGCCGACGGCCAATGCGAGAAAGTATCTACTGCTACAAGTACATATTTTTTTCGACCCCTAACATAGTTTACTGGACCCCAGAAGTCTAATTGGACCAAATCATTTGGTTCCATAGGATTATACGTTTCCCCCATGTCATTTTTGGGAATGTCTGGTTTAAGGTTTTTACCTGCTTCTAAACAACTTTTGCAGTATTTGGCTGTGGCCGCGATATTTCGGTGCATAAGGGGAATCCACACGTCCTTTGCCGCCGCGAACATCTTATCCCTCCCATGATGGTTATAATGGAGACAATTTAGAATTGCTGATGATAGGTCCTTCGGTATTGCTAACCGGCCGTCCATCCACAGGCAATTCTCCCTTACTGCGAAATCGTCTTTGCTCGTGGGTTCCTGTCTCTGATGTTGTCTCGGATGGTCTTCATAATTGGGTCTTTTTCAAGGTTTGCTTCGATTAATTTTAAATTCAAAACTTCCGGGTGTTCAATTTGCTTCACGATTTTACTATCCGACGGCACTATGGAATAGATCCATTTTTGATTTTGTACAAGTGGGTACGATAAACCGGGGAACTGATGTGGAAAAGATATAATTGTATTCAGTTTTTTAGAATTAGTTTGTTTGGTATCAAGTTTTTCAGGTGGTATCATTTCAATATCGGAATCCGAGCTAACGCTGGGAGGTTGACTTAGGCGGTTTAACACAACATTTAGATTAACATTTCCCAAATTAGTTGATGTGTTGACTATTGCCGAAGTTGGAGGATCATTCTTTTCTGGCGTATTGCTCATGTTATTTATCTCGGATATGCTACTGTATTTTTTCAAAGTAACTGGCTTTCCACTATAATCTCTACTACTGTAAATTTTCAAAGTAGGTGGCTTTTCACTGCAATCTTGTAAGATGGATGGTTCGCACTTATAATTTTTCGACACCGAAGGTTTGTACTTGTAATTTGTTGAAATGGAAGGGTTTCGAGGGTATTGAATCAATTTTTTGTGTTTGCAACTGTAATTTAAGCAATGAGAACAAAGTCTGAATCTCGTTCTTCGGTATTTGCATATTTCCTCCGGTATGCAAATATCTCGACGCTGATTGGTTAACCGTCGGTTGCATGTAAACACGCCCTCTATTGAGCGTTTGTGCTCACGGTGAATATTTGCATAATCGTCTTTTCTTACATTCTCATTGGATGAAACTGCTTTCGTTGTGTCGAAACATGACTTTACGCCGCCTACCGTCGGTTTTCGCTGAATGTTGTTCACTTCTCGACCCCTAGGCTTCATTTTATCCTTGGGCTTCAACGCCGCGTTTATCATTCTTATCTTTGCTACTGTAAAATTTTCATCGTAATGGCTTGTCTCGGGTGCCTCTGCGGACGGAAACCGAGACAGATAGTCAGCCATCCCCATTGTTGACCCTTGTCGATGTTCAACTTTAAAGTCGTATGGCACCAGGCGATCATACCAACGAGTTCAGCGACTGAAAAATGTTTTATTTCCTTTTGGTGACGAATTCAACAATGTAAGTAGCGCTTTATGATCAGATATCACTGTGAAATACCGACCGTACATGTAATTCCGAAAAAGTTCCGTAGCCCACACTACCGCGAGTAATTCCAATTCGTTTGTGGAGTATTTTTTCTCAGCCGGATTAAGGTAACGAGATGCAAACGAAATCGGATGCCATTTGGATGCGCCATACTGTTCTAAAACGGCCCCTAGGCCATCGTGGCTAGCGTCACAAATGATTCTAGTTTCACGGTGAATGTCGAAATGTCGTAATTCGACGATATTTTTCACAAGCGAGATTAATTGTTGGAACGCATTTTCGCACACGGGTGTCCAGACAAAATCATTATTTTGGCTCAGTAGTGGCCTTAACGGTGCGCTTAACTCGGCAAGTTTGGGTAAAAATTTGTGTAAGCTATGTAACGAACCCATCAAGGATTTCAACTGCTTTCGAGATTTTGGGGTTTTCAAGTCTTCTATAGCTTGTGTTTTTCTTACTAAGGGCGTTATACCACTTTCCCCAATTCGAAATCCAAGCCATTCACACTCAGTTTTCGCAAATTCGCATTTTCGCAATTTTAACGCGACATTGGAGACGTCCAGCTTTTTCAATATCTTTTCCACTAACGCAATGTGTTCGATTTTAGTTCCTTTTGAAGCAATTAAGATATCATCAATAAACGCGTTAGCCTGGGGGAACTCCTTAAGTAAATTATCTATTACCTTCTGGAATTCCGCCGCCATTGACGTAAGTCCGTAAAATCCCTTTTTAAAACGATAACTCCCCGTGGATTTTCCGCCGACTAGTGAGAAATTGCATTGCTCGCTTGTTTTTTGTTCTAATGCGACTTGTCCGTACGCATATGTGAAATCCAATGTTGTAAAGTATGCATTCCCCGATTTTTTTCTCCGCAATAGTCTGACTTACTCCGTCAATTAATTCGTCAATATTCGGCATTTGGTACTTATTTTTGTGTAACTGTTTATTCAATTCTCTTGATTCTAGTGCTAATTTTATGCTTCCGTCCTTTTTTACTGTAATGACGATAGGAGAGACGAAATACTTATCTGAGCACTCTTGTAATTTTATGATATGTCCTTCATTTATCAGCCGATGAATCTCTTTATCCACCTTTTCTTGTAGACTGATTGGCACCCTACGCCCTTTTTGTTGTATGGGCTTCAAGTTTTCAAAAAATTCAGCTCTTACTTTCGCATTCCGGATCTTTCCGATCCTAGTAAATAAACTTGGGTACAACTTACAGAAGTATGTTTGCAATTCGTCGTATTCCTCCTCCTCTTGACTGGTCCCTTCCCCTGTGATTCCCATCACTTTCTTCCTTTGAACTAGCTCGAGACCCAGGGTGCCCATCAGGTCGCGCCCAAGTATTGATTGATGATTTCCGGATATTACTGACATCCGCGCTGGTGCTGCCCAGCCATTTAGCGACATCATCACTGTTACCTTCCCTAGTATGTTTATTCGGTTGTTATTGTAATGCAGAAATTCCTCCTTTGACGGTTGTAGTTGAATATTTGCTTTTCCTAACGTTGTTTTTAGGTCGTTTATGCTGAAGATAGTCACTGGAGATCCACTATCTATCCACAACCACATCTTCTTACCTGACACCTCCACTTGAACGCGGGCCCCAGGGATCTTTAATTCAGTCTCATTTTTCTTCCTTTTTATCGACATTACCATGTAGTCATCCGATCCCGACGTCATGGACTCGTTTTCTCCACACCCCTGCTGATTCACCCACGATACTGGGTCTTCATTCAATTTGTTTACGTTCTGCGTACTTTGATGATGCTCATTTTCCTCCCTGACCAATCCAACTCGTCCACGTCCTCTCCATTGGTTAGTACCCCTTCTAATTCCTCGGCATGTTCGTTCAAAATGTCCCAGTTTTCGGCATGAGTTACATGTTGCTTGCTCCTTTTGCAGGACAGCTCGCGATGTGATCCAGGGTAAAGTTTGGCGCGTCGCAATTGTAGCACCTACGGTTATTTTCGCTTCCCCCACTACTACTTGATCCTTGGGTATATCCTCCACGTCCCGCACGTCCTTGGCCTCGAAAAAATCCTTGTCCCCTTCTTATATTATTTACTGGTTCCTGTTTTATTGAAATTGCCGGAGTTGATGAAGCTGGTTTTCCCGTATATGATTTGTATGCGCGCTCACCACGTTCATATGATAATGCGATCCGGTAAACTTCCTCCGGTAGCTTAGTTGATCGTGACAATTCTCGTTGGCAGTCCGATTCCCGCTTATTCATAATGAAAATATCACGAACGTTTTCGGCCGCGTTTGCAAAATCACATCTTCCTGCTAGGGCACTTAGCTCCGCATGAAATTTTTCGAAAGTTTCGTTCTCACGTTGTTTTCGTCCGTAGAATAGTCCCCGCTCATGAGTTACATTCCTCTCACGTTGGAAAACATTTTGCATCTCATCCAGGACCCGTAGGTACCGTTCCGTTTTAATGTTAACCGTCGGTTTCCGTGCTTTAAATATGCGTTGCGCCTCATCTCCGATACAAAGATACAAGTTAGACTTTAACTTCTTTTCCGAATCGATACGGTTTTTTCCATTGACTTCTTCAGGCAAAGCCGTGATAGCCGCCGCATTTAGAGTACTCGCAAAACAGAAATCATCGGGATCAATGTCGTATTTTGCTATCATCCCCCAGTGAAATTTAATTGTCCACTCCTCCCAATATACTGGAGGTTCCGGCGTTCGTGTTTCCCAAAATACTACTATATTTAATGGATTTTCCCCCCTCCTTTTTTCTCTGCTGGCTGCGCCATGTTAAAGTCGTAAGTTTGGAAATTCAAAAGGTTGTTAATAAGTTGTATTATAGGCAAACTGTTAGGCATCAAATCGAAATCTTACTGCACTCTTTTATTTCAGATCCCATCGGACATTAGAGATCGCAAGGTCAAGACAGCAGGTCCCCAGACAGAAAGAAGAATTGATAGCACTTACATAAACTCAAACTGGTGTCTATCTAGAAGAATTGATAGCACTTACACACTGGTCCCTATATCAATTTCAAAGACAGATTCACTACCAAAAATAGCAAACTCACTACTCTGTAATCTGCTTAGTTTTTGCTTGAGTTTGGAATTCAGCTGTTACTAGTTAAAATCCTTGATCCGCCCCTGGTTAAAAGATCCGGAATTTTTGATAAGGTAGTGGGGAAGGGAGGTTGGTTTTTGGTAGAATTTTTTGATGCACAACTTCGATTTTTTGAAGCTCTGTCGAAACCTGAAAATACCTATAATCGGTAACACTCTTGGAAAAAACAGTCGCTTAAGGCCATTTGCTAAGAGTTGATGACCAAACAAAGGGTCTTTTTGGCTCACGCTTCCATGTCAAAATTGGTCTATTTTGGCGCCTATAGAATTTTTTTTAGAGTTGATTAGCCAGAAATGGCTGTCATAAAATAGTCCCAGAGGGGGATCATTTGGAAAACTTTGCAAGCAGAATCTGTTGAGGGGGAGTGGTCTTTTTTTGTAAATTTTGTAAATTTTTTTGTATTTTTTGGTATACAATTGCAGATAAAAAAGCAAATTTTTTCTTCGTTTTTTTTTTTGGTTTTGCCGGTTGAAAGAAATTGCAGCTTTTTTGTATGATGACTGCTAATGTAAGGGAAATCAAAACACATAACACACTTAGACTAGACTTTCAACTTACTCTTCCGCGAAAACGCCGAGATGCCATTTACCGACTGCATGGCTCTCGTATCCGAGGTCGTTGAGGTGTTCTGGGAGGAGTTTGATGTCCAGGGGTATCCCTACTCTCTGTCTGTTCCTGATCATCGCAAACTGCAGACCAGTCCTTATTGGTTATCTGCCTGGCGATAACAGACAAGAAGCGATTCAGAATTCTTAAACCTAAGTGTTCCATGAAACTGCTCAATTTCTTTTGTATATAAAAGATAAGCTTTACCCAGGATATAACAATTTCCCCAAACTTGAATATGGAAAAACAAAAGTTTGTATTTTCACAATGTAATGGAAATTGAAATGCTGTGCACAAACAAAAAAAACTCGAAATAAATATACTTTTCATATCTTCCATCGTAAATTGTTCAGCCTAGCTTTTAACCATAAAAGCATGACAAATTTGAAGTAGGTATGGAAAGGAGAGTTGATGATGCGGAGTTGACTTGAGGATGAAATGTAGGAAGGGGGCTTGCGATGATAGGAAAGGTTAATTATCTACCTGTCATCAGTGCCGCCCTGCTGGGCGAGCACACCGGCTGTGCATAATAGTTGTTCAGAACCAGTCCCTCCTCAGCCAGTTTGTCAATATTCGGTGTCTTCACTTGCCGACTGCCGTGGAAGCCGACGCCGTTCCAGCCCAAGTCATCGGCCAGTATGAGCACAATATTCGGCTGAGTGCCATTTCTTCCAGGTGAATGGTCCGAAGCATTTACATGAGATGGCAAATTGAGAGTAATGATGATTATAAACGACACTGAGGTGGTTTTCAGCAAGGATGCTTTTGGTATTCTACTTGTTTTTTTTTTTAAATTTCACTTTTCCAAGCATTAAAAAAAAACTATTTTTTCATAGTGACTGGTTACATTATGCATGTCTTATTTATATTTACATGCCTTATTTAAATTTACAAAAAATATATCTGAAGATAAAATTAAGCAAAAAAACTTGTGAAGTAATACAAAATTTTGATGAAATCCACTTCAGTTAAAAATAAGGACATTTTTTTTGTTATATGTCTTCCAGCTATCAAAAACATAATTACGATTTTTTTTTCATTTCTTCAATCTCTTAAAAACATCCCGGAGAATATTCCATGTGCGGACAACCAATTTCTTGAAGAGCCCGGAGCACTGTGAAAAATTCGAGCCATCACTAAAACTTTCGAAAAAAAAACAATTAGCAACATCGTTGGTTTTTCATTTCCCCCAGCATGATGTAAGCGCTGCTAAAAGCCAATTTTCTATGAAACAAGGCTGGAATGCTGCAGTTGAAGTATCGTACAAATCGCAACTCGTGCGATATAAAAAAACATTGGGATCTACTTAACAATCGCCCTCCATTTGGTATCTAAAGAATTGCCACCCCTATAAATGAAAGCAGTAAATTAGCACTAGAGAGTTCTATATAAAATTCGAATTTTGCTGCAATCTGATCGGCCAAAAATTCGACAACTTAGTCTACTTAACAATTGCCTCCCCCCTTTCTTGAAGGGGGGGGGGGGGGGCAATTGTTAGGTAGATCCAAACATTGCATTACAAGATTGCGAACAGAATAAGAAGCGGCAGAGGAAAATTACCTACATCAATAAAAATATCATACCTTTGTCTCGGATGATTTTTATTAAAAGCCTTGAAAAGCTTTGAGAATCATTTACCGACCGGTGCCTTCAATTAGCACCATGTAAGTTATCTCTGTTTTGAACGCGTGAATGAGGGATTATTTCTCTAACTGATCGAAATGCCATTGTTTTTGAGATGCTAGAGGCATCAAGTGAATTAAGACTAGCTTTTCAGGCCTCAATTAGTAAACTTAATTGGACTATTCCTGTACTTATAAAAAGGACTTAATTTGAAACAAATTATCGTCATTAAAAGGGGGTTAAATTGTTGAGGGGTTATCATGTTACGGGGTTATAAGATAGGGGGTGTAAACATAGGGGTTTAAATATCGTGGGGAGTGCGACACCCTTTTTATGACCCATACCTTCTAACAAAAGCATAAAAAATATTTTGCCTTTTATAATGGACAATTTGAATTGACAGAACCAATGTTACCGTTTGGCTTGATTTACATTGATTCTGTCAATTCAAGTTGTCCATTATGTAAGGCAAAGTATTTTTTTATGAAAGGAAAAAAAAACAAAACATTTTCAAAATCAGATATAGTAAACTTACAAACTGTTCATATAAAAAAAAACCCGTTTTTTTTTAAATAAGCTGCTAGAAAGAATATCGATGAATACAAATAGCATTTGGAAGAAAAACGGAAAAAGAGTCGGTGGAAATTAGGACCAAATGTTTTCGATAAGGACGAAATTTTGTTTCCCATTTAAAAACTTTTTTCGATAAGGATATCTAAAAAATTTAATTACTACCCATGATGAACTAAAAGGTATATTTATTGAATTATCAAAAAATTTGTGCATGTCAGCTCACGCGTGAAAGCAGGGACGAATCTAGCGTTATCTCAGGTTTTTTTTCTCGGCAATTTTGTTGACTTTTTTTTAGGTCGGTCAAATTGTTTATCAGAGCTCTCACAAACCACTATAAAGACCCTATTTTGTCTAAAATTTATGCGAAGCAGGGTAAATTTAGAAAACACGGGACAAAAATTACGTTTTTACGCACTTTTAGGAAGGTTCCACCAAAAAATCTTGTTCCCCTCTCACTTTTAGTATTTAAAAAGCGTTTAAAATCAACATTTATTTTTTATTGTAAGAAGTTATAATTTACCTGGGAGTGATATTGGGAAAGACCTAATTTCAGTTCAATTTTGTATTTTTTTTCAGTCAGTTGAGTGCTCAATGAAGATCAAAATTAGGATGGTTGTCTAGGAATCAGGAAGCCGCTGTTGATTTCCAAATACTGTCGTAATAAGAATGGCGAGGAACCAATATTAAGAGTAAATATCAATGCTAGCTTAGTGAAATGATCGACATGGTTGTCTTTAATAACGGAAATGGGTCCATAACAAGAACCTTGACCAGGATCTGAAACCTAATTTTGATCTGTTTATTTATACCCAAAAGAAATCAGGACGTCTGGGTTATCAGTTTTAGAGCAGCAGAGATTGTTGTTCTGACATGTTTTTGTCTATTTTGTACCTCTTCAGAATATTTTCAAAATTCGTATACATTATTAATCAATCGGGAGCCGGTTTGAAAAAAAATAAGAATTTTTGAACCCAATATCATTTAGTTGCGGTAAAGTAGCACTACAGTCAAATATTACGTTTCAATTAACTGACTAGGTCAACTCTCATCCAGAACTTTATAAAGCCTTTGTCTATACCCTGCAATTCATAAAGCTACTGATACTCTAGATGACATTTTGATGCTGCCGTGTTGTAATTTTGTCGTAATCTGATGCTATAGTTCACTTAAAGGTAAAATTGTTTTTTCTTTTTTTTTTCTATTTTTTCAAAAATCCCGATAAAAATTCACCAAGGAAGAGATCAGACCAGTATAGTTTTTACTTGTGTTCTACGTTTAACTTCATACTCTTAAAATCCAACTCATTTAACAATTTCACTCCATGACAATATAACCAGGGACGTATTCAGGGGGGGGGGGGGGGTGGCGGGTGGACGCCTTCTGTCAGGGATTCGACTCCGTCATCAAGTACAGTGTCACCCCTCTGCTATTAGTTAATGAAATCCATTTTAGGCCGAACAACCCTCTAATTTTTCTAAATCCGCCTTTAGGGCCAATACATGACAGTTTTGAAGGGGAGTACGCTCCAAAAAAACGCTATTTTTTAGTCAAAACTTTCCAAAAAGTGAGAAGATATCAACCTAAAGTGGTTTTAGTGCAAATAAATTAAAAGTTCCGACCATTTGCAAAAACTTGAAGTGAAAATAAGTTTTTTGCTTCTTGAATGATTTTTTAAATGAGACTTTCTCGATCGCTGTGTTTGCTCCAAATTGGACAAAAACTCAAAAATTTCAAAAAAAAAGTTTCTCGACGGAAAACTGAATGGAAAGTTTTTTGATGTCGTTCGAATCACAAATGCAAAAGCTTTATTATAATATGTCACTAGATTCATTCCAATGATTACTTGTGGTGCCTGATTTTGCGTGGAAAAAATCTAAAACACACTCGAAGACAAAATTCTTCCCCATTTTCAATGGTCGGAACACTTGGGACTTCTCAGGCATCTGCAGAAAATGCCGAGTTTCAGACACAGTCACCGGCGAATTTTTTCAAAACTCTAGCGATTAAACTTCAAAACTTCATATGAAATGTAACATCTAGCGAATGAGAAGATATCACTCGCTACACATCGTTTTGTTCGTCGAGTTCGATTTAGAAATAAACTAAATCTTTCAGAAACATAAATTATCTTTATAATCAGAAAGACAAGAAAATCGCTAGCCAATTCATTTTTGAAAGTTCCATGATTATAAAGTATTTGAACTTCCGCAGGAAACTTTTTACTGTTCCTGAACAAAAAATAATCGTTCTTACATAACAGTAGCATTTATATCTTTGTTCACAAGTAATATTTAGTTACTTCTGGTCACAGTTTATGCTGTGGTTGTTTTTGAAGACTGTTTCAGTTAGAGAATTTGGTTGATCATTGAATACGTTACAAGGATCAAAAAAGCGCATGAGGCCGACACCTTGTTCGGCGAACCCGATTCGTATCCTCCTCGTTCAATTCCGACTCTTGCTTCTGTCGCGAACTCGGCAATGACCAACGCGTGTTCGCCGCTCGCCAATGCCGCTCGGGCCGCCACGAAGATCTCTTCATACTGGTCCGAGTTGTATCCGCTTCCAGGGTTCGCTTCTATTTCTACGACTGCTTGAGCTGACATGCCGGCTGATCTTCGCCGTCGTGAGCGCTTGCCAGGAGTCCGAACGGACTGGATGGCGACGAGTTTACACGAGAGAGTGCCCTCGAGTCGGCTGAGCATTTGGTCGCAGAGGTCGGCGATTGCGGCTGTGATGTCATCAGTGCTGCTGCCCCCTCCCCCTCCCCCTCCCCCTCCGCCACTGTCGCAGATTCCCTAGAATTTGTAAAAGTTGAACCTTTAGTTTTGATGCAACATAAAATGCACACCATGGTACATATTAATCTTAACAAAAAACAATCAACTAAATTTTTGTATTGGTAGGGAGCATTTTAAAGGCTCTAAGCAGCACATAGTTTTGATTGAATCTAGATAATCAACTTTTGGGTGCAGACTGTACCTTAATCTTTAATGGAAGATTTGGCTCGTGAAAATTCAATTTGAATTACAGCACAGATCAAAAACAAACCGAGAAAAAAACCAAACTTGAAAATGGTTTGGCTCCAATTTCTTGTCATTTTTGGCAAAAGCTCAAGCTTTTAATTTTTACTCCAAGTTTTGCAACAAGTTTGACCGCAAATGAACAAAGATTGTACAGGAATAAACTCACAGCAGAGCTCATGTCTTCGGAATATGTTCCGACTATGAAGGAGATTGTGGCGAGGTCGAGGATGGGAATGTCGTTGCAGTTGATTGAGTCCCGACAGAGAGTGACTTCAGTGGTCACGTAGGACACCAAGTTGCTGCTGGAAGGAGCCATCTCAAGGTCAGTTTCAAGACCAGTCGCTGTAATCCCCTCCAGAGCTGCAAAAGATATGTTTAGCTAGATTAATTGTGTTTTGTACGTTTTCATTTTTAAAAGTGGCAGAGAACGAATACAGTGCATTAAAAAAGAAAATTCATCATATTGCTAAAATTGTTGCATGATCGGATCAAAAATTTTCTGGTCTGAAGTTTCAGAATGAATGACGCCTATGTCAATTGTGAAATTTGTCCATCCACGTGAAAGGAAAGTTTGCACCAACACTAGTTGTCCAATTTTACAGGTTTGTTGGAGGGTGCTGGCTTTGTTTAACTATTTAAAAAATAATAACTTGCCAAAGCATTGTTTTGAGTATTCGAAGACCATCATAACCACTCCTGACTTACGACTGAGATAAAAAAAAACAAATTCACAAATAAGAAATGAGGGAGAGGGAGCTTCAGTTTTTATTTCTCATTCGAAAAATAGGTGTTTCGATCCACACCACAATCCGTCGTCATTAAATAACCATAACGCAACATTTCCCATACGGTCTTCATCAGAGCGAAAACAGAGATTGTCTGAAACTAATTGACGAACAGCTCCTATGTTAGTATTTTATATCCCAAATTATTGATTATCATGAAAATACTTGGCACGCGTTTTTTAATCAGTTTATTTTGTCTTGTTTTATTCACTGAATATATTTACATGGTACCGTGGTCTTGTTTTATTTACTGAATATATCTACATGGTACCGTGGACTTTTGAAAATTAAATCCAAACTTAAATTTTGAACTTGCCACTTGTTTTTATCACCTTTGAACAGTTTTCAACTGATCTTTAATTAACAACAAACCGTTCTCATATGCACCCAAGGACATGTTCGAATCCCCATAGGCCGGTATCAGAGTCTCAACAGCACTCAAAACCACACACGACAACAACACGTTCTTGTGTCCGTCGACGTCATCATCTGCAAAGGCGTTGAAGTACATCGAGATGCAGTTGGTTCCAGGCACACTCAAGGTCATTACTCCTGGGTTACCAGTGTCGGGACACCTCTGGCTATACATTGGAAACGGCCAGGTGTCGTACCAGGGTGCATATCCATCAGTGGTGAGAAGGTTGCCTTCAAATATTTACAACATTCAAATAAATTTAACTGAATTCCTCCGACCATAACAGAATCCACACATCAATTTTGGAAGTTGGAAAAAACACCTAGCCCTAGATCCAATAAGAAAAATAGTTTCTTAACAGATATTTCCCTTCGAAAGGTACCAAAAAATAGTCCAGTACTGAAGTTGATGAACACAAAACGAAAACTTGCACGCCCAGCTTTAAAAGGGTTTTGTAAAATGAGTTGGCTTCAAAAAAATGTTCCGATTACGTTCAAAAAGTGTTCTGAGTGGCAAAAAAATGTTCCGATTACGTTCATTTTCGCAAAAAAAAAATCTTTTTTTTCTTCAAAACGTCATTTTTTTTGCGGAGAGAACGGGCCCGGAGCATCAAAAAAGTTATCTAAGAAATCAATAAGTGTAAGCAAAAAAAATGAGCAACTTTACTTTAGATTCCGTAGCTCAATGTCATCCGCTTTTCAATTCAAATTATTCTAGTCAAAATTTCAATTTACTTTTTTTCCAAATCTGACACGACTGATGCGGACTTTTATTGCAGCTCGAGTGACAACTGAAAGCCCTTATATGTGGTATTACACATTTTCGCTACACTACGACGTTTCTGTGGGTTATTATCTCATTTGGCGCGACAAAAAAAAACTGAAAGCTGAGTCTTCCTATCAAAATTGGTGATCAAAAAATCAATTTTTTGTCAGGTTTTACTAGTTGGATCAAATTGATTTCTCAAGCACATTGCTCAAACCACAACCACATAAAATGCACCTTATATCGCAAAACATTCATGAGAAAATACGCCAAAATGATGTTTTTGTGAGTTTTGAGCATTAAGCCGTTTCTGTTAGCGTGTGCTTTCATATTCAAACTAACATGGATTACTGGTTTCTGTGTAGTGTTCTGACCAAATTGATTTAAGATTGATAAAAGAAATTCAAAATCCCAAGATATATACTAAGAAACCGAGAAAAAAATGAAGCAATTTTCGCTGTCGCGTGATGATATCGGGATATTTGGTATTGCACAATCGTTGGAGAAACAGCCCTATTCAATCTTTTAGTCCTATAAGAAGAGATTTACACTAGTTTTCAGATTAATTCACAGCGTAGAATAACTAGGCTTTACTTACCAAAGGCAGCATTGAATACCGTCTCTGCATCCGTTCCATTACTGCAAGTGATGCATTGGTAACAGCTTGTATGGTCTTCGAGGTCATGAGGATGTGCATTTCTACCATCATGGCCATCAAAAGAAATGCTTTTGCAACGCTTTTGCACCTCATTTTTAGAATTGATTTATTCTTTTATTCAGTTTTATCAGTTAGGATTTTTTCAACAAAAATTTAGATGAAATTAGGATTTGACGCGTAACTGGAATTTTGGTCCCTTACGAACCATTAATTTTTGATGTCTTGTTAGAAGGACTTCTACTGAGGTTTGGCGAATTTGAATTCCTGTTTAGCGTTTGGTTGCTTGGCAATTTATGTAACAATTTTCTATTTCAGGTGCATATAGCTTTACATTAATCGAAACCGAAACATAAAAACAAATTTAAATAACGGACTGTAAGGTTTTACTTTGAACCTTGAATGAGAGGTTTTTAACTTTCTCTATTTATTTTCCATTACGTGTTTCTCGAAGCTGGTTTTTTATCACCAATTCTACCCAGAAAAGTTTCTAGTTATCGATGATTCGATATTTCGATCAAGAGTAGGCTCATAAAATTTTCGCATTCCGTTTTATATTAGTTTTTAATTGATGGGTATAATAAAATACAAGTATATTTAGTTTTTGGCCCTCTTTTATGCTCCCATTCACCGACCATTTTATTGCAGTGCTTTTTTTAATAATTAATTTTAAACCATCTACAAGCTAAAAAAACGCTAAATACCATTGCTTTGCATCAAACATTTCCTAGTGATGTGATCTCCAAAACAATTGTAGAAAAAAATCAGAATCGACGAAAATTATATTGCAAATGTTCAAGATCATTTTGATTCCAAATTGAATAATTCATCAAAACACAATGTAACGGTATTATAATACTATATACTCTCTGATGCAAAAATATAGAAAAAAGGCGGCACATTTGAACAAAATGAGGATAGGATTATGTGATACTTATGTAAATAGGTAACTAAAAAAAATCAGATTGAAGACTTCGAACGCACAATCAATTTGAAAATTTATTAGTTTTTCAAGGACGTATAAATAAACTATAGTTTACTTCGAAAATAGGAAGGGATCATTTAGCACAAATTTTCATTTGCCTTCTGCCCAATCTGTGATAGGGGTTACGAAATAACTGGAAAACTCTAAGGTTTCAATTTAGGCAACCACAGATTTCAACGAGTTCATGAGAGCTAGCCAACTATAGTACTGCCAAGACCAATTAGTACTAGGTACTACTGACATAGTAGTTTAGTAGTATAGTTAATAACGCAAAGAGCTTAATTTTTTCCTTTAAAAACAAAGAATATCATGGTCTTTTTTCATTGTAAGACCGCGCAATTTTTTCACACACATATTCTTGAAAAGGAAGTTATTCTTCAAAGTTAACCTTAAGCAGGGGCACAACAGCGGTTCGCCGTGATGAGCTGTACAGCTCGTATGTTGCTCCTATCCCTCGTGGATAAAATGATTAAAAAAAAAACCTATTGTCATTGTAATGATACATCAAAACTTGTTGACACCCCTCAGATTCGTTCAAAATGTTATCAGACAAGACCAGCGTTATTATACTAGACCAGCTAATCTAATTTTAGCTACTGCCTCTACTACTATTAGTCAACTAGAGTCCAATTTTCTGATGATCTTCCTTTTTCAGACAAGTCTTCAAATAGGCACAATGGTTGCTGTTGTTTTTTATTACGACATAAAATAGTAGCTACAGCCCCAGTGCTCGTTTGGTGTTTTCGTAGACCACCCATGATATAGACACAGCTGGGATGACCTTGAGGAAGTTGGGGATGATGCCTCTGTACAGTCCGAGGGGTCCCTCTGTTCGAACTATGTGCAAGGCCAGCTGGCGCATTGAAGGCTGACGTCGCACAGATGCCGCTGCAAAAAACGCATTAATTATAAAGGCCGATCAAGTTGACAGCATTATAACAAAATGAAAATTATGAGAGGCAATCTGAAAGAGCTTTTTGACAATACTTTTTAATGTTTTTTTGCAACAAAGGCTACACCTTCCCAATTTGCGAAAACCCGAGATTCAATTGTGCACATTGAGAAAATAACACAACCTATTTCAAAAGACTAGAAGAGTAAATAAAGCCAAGATGCAGTTGTAAACGTGTAAATGAACTCGGGAAGCAAAACTACAGCGAATTTGTCATCAATTTGAAGTTACTTAAGAAAAATTAAATCAAAAAATAAAACTGCGAGAAAAATAAATTTGAACGAAATAAATTTGAACGTGAAAAAATTTCTCCAAAAAAAACCAAAAAAACGCCGGCCCAAATCATTGCCTTCGCTTTGTTCATTTATTCTTCAAAACATACCACAAGAACAGATGTACAGCAGAAGTTATGACATCAAATGTTCCTTAACTTGGTACAAATAAAAAGGAACCTACTTTGATCTTGCATTTTGGTTCTGAGGAGTGCGAAAGGGTAGCTAGCCAGTTGGCCACATGAAGAGGAGACTGCGCCACAGAATAGCACCACTGGCACTCCTGGAGGTTGTCCGGATGACTGATCTGAAGTACGACTGGAGAGGTATCGTCCTTTTAAAGTCTAAAACACACAGATCTGTCGTAGAGCGTTGTAAAAATGAGACCCATCGATTCATGGAAAAACATCAGTCAAACCGATAGTCATCATCAAAAAAACCAGGTATTCCAACAAGTACATTTTCAAATATCAACACAGAGACAAAACTGAGTTTCGCACCACTTGCGATACAAATATGAATGACTAATCCTAAACTCCAACAAAATAATAGAAAAAAACTTCAAGAAATCGTGTTTGTCAATGAAAAATTGCAACAAAAGCCCAAAAATCAGTCATCAAAAACTTCAGAAAGACCCTTCAGAATGCTAGACAGAAACCAAAGGTTCAGCAAAAATCGTTCCTGCGGAACTAAGCCGACAAAAATCTATATTAGCCGAACATTTTCAATTTGCAAAAAAAAATAGGTTTCGACTGGAATCGAATTCACGGGCTTTTTGGTCTCAAGCATGGGGGTTACAGCAATATGGAAAAAAGATGAACCTTCAAAAAATCGGGCTTTTTGGTCTCAAGCATGGGCGTTAGAGCAATATAGAAAAAAGGTGAACCTTCAAAAAAATCGGGCTTTTTGTTCTCCAGCATGGGGTTAGGGTTAGGGGTTACAGCAATATAGAAAAAAGATGAACCTTCAAAAACTCCAGTTTGCAAAAAAAACAGGTCCCAGCCGGATTTGAACCGCAACCCTTTGGGGTCTCAAGCAATTGCCTCTAAACTAGATACACCGAATTGTTGCTTGATTTTGATTTTAAAATTAACAAGCGATAACAAAGCCGAAAATACCTGAGCACAAACCTTCATGACAAAAAAATTCAAAATTCTTAACTAAATGAAAAATGTTATGTCCTTTTGTTTGCCCTCAGAACATGGAAGCACAGAAAAACTTTTTTCAATCCCCAAACGACGCCACTAGATTGATATCAGATAAGCCAAAACTTATTAAGCCAATAAGACAGACAAAAATGAAAAAAAAATGAAATTTTAAATCGAGTTAGTAAACATTGTAACCATTGTAAAAAACAAATTTCGATTCGGCCGAAATTTCAAAATGCTGAAAACCTTACAGAAACTTAAGTGAAAGTTAGTTTACAGCAAAAAAAAAACGATTCACCTCCTGGCTAAGTGTTCAGGAGACACTAAGAAATTTGAATTCATTATGAACCAAGGTACTACCAGGAGTCCAGATGAGTCCTGTGAAGTAATTTACCCGATTGCAATACCTTTGCTCATCTTAAGGGATAAGTATCGCAAGGGTAACAAGAATATCAGGTTGCCCCGCAAGTAGCACAGAATTTTCCGTCCATATTCATAAACAACTTTAACACTTTTTTAAAGTTATTTTTTTCATCAAATTAGTGCCGTTTTTAGTGCGTGGTGTGACTCGAAAGTTATACAAATGCGTGATTCGAGAAAATTAGAACCGCGTAGAATCTTAGCGAATGAAACATAATCGATTATTCTTGTCTTCAAAAAATGAGTGACAATAAAAAAATTAAAGCGCTTTTTCTAATTTTTGCACAATAAATTTTTAAATACACTTTTTTAGAAAACCTTTAATGCCAAGTAAACACTAAATCAAACATCCAAAATTAGTTTTATTTCTGGTGAAAATAAGGAATTTTAAGCATAAAAGTCAAAATAAAATAAATTGTTATATAACGATCGTCACTCGATCGCTTCACTCGCTCGAAATTGAACTAATAATCAAATTTAAAATCAGTTTTTCTCGAAACGGACAACTTTTTGAAAATTATCTAACATCTTTCGAATAACGACTGAAAGGGCTTTAATTTGGTATATCACTCGACCCATTCCGATAATTAATTGTGGTACTTGATTTTGCGTGGAAAACAAAGCGAAAAAACACCCGAATACCAAGTTCCTTCCCGTTTTCAACAAAAAATGAATAAATAAATAACTCATGCATGAACCAACTTAATTTACAAAATAACATGATAAAATATTCTAAACGTGCATGTACCTCATAGACCATGAGGTCAATTCCAGCGTATGGAATGATTCCTATTGCATTGGGAATGTATCCACGGTAGAACACACGCAGTCCACCCTCCTTGTACACCTTGGCTGCACAGTCCACGATGCCCGAGTACTCGCCCGTCTTCCGCAGAATCAACTTCGTCTTCAGAAGCTACAAAGCGGAAACTAACATTTAGACAATGATAAACACAGCCAACAGAGAAAACCGCCCTTAAGAGTCAAAAAAACCTAACAGAAATTGAAAATCTTACTTCAAGTTTTTATGAATCAAAACTATGTTGCCTTTTTTTAAGAAATTCACTTTTCTAAAAAAAAACATCCTGTTAACTCTTAGAAAGTTAAATGATTACATTTTGGATTTATTAAATTTATGATAATTGCATCTACCATCATTATCGCAAAATCTATAAAAAGCATAGCTTTCTTCAATGGCTTTTGCTTCGGCAACCAAATAAGTCTTTCAAGTCAACTATGATGTTTAAAGCTACATTAAGTTTCACCAAAAAGAAAACGATTAATGCACCTTTATGACTAAATTGAACACAAAGAATATTAATCAAAAATAGGAACCATAAATGAAAATATACAGAAGAATAAATGAAAACATACATTTCCCTCAAAAACACCTGACAGACGACAATCCGAGGATTGTGAATTCTAACTTAAGAATTCGTCACATACTGAGTGTCAAACAAATGATTATTACTAAGCCAAAACATAGCAAACTAACAGTTGGAAAAGAGTAATGAACGCAAGAAAATAGAAAAAAAAACAGAAATTGAAAAAAATAGATGCCCTTTAAGCTCTTTGAATTTCTAGAATTAAATATGATTGGCGCTTTTTTGATAACAGTAACCCAATTTGAGAAAACTCGATCAATAAGTAAAGTTTTTAGATTAATTTCAATTGAACTCAAAAAGAGGATAAATACCTAACTGCATTCATAAATGCATTAATATTTATGAATCTGTAGTTATTAGAGAATTTTAAGACTTTTACCTGAAAAAAAAAAACAAAACAACAAAAAAAAACACCAAGACCTATACAAGAGTCTTCACTACGTTTATTAATCTTAACAAGAATATCCCATTGCTGCACAACTTAACTCAAAGAGAAAACTGGATTAACAGGAACTTTATTCATCTGTAATTCCAAAAAAACTCAAGTCTATTTTTGAAACTGGAAAACACTCAGGTTTTTCGTGACCTTTACAATTTCGCTGTGCGATAGCGAGTTTGCGTCATTTTATACAGAGGTGAAACTGCGCTTCGCAAACATTAGCGAGAATACGACAAAAAAGCAGCTCTATAAAAAGCAAAAGGAAAAAAAATAGAAATAAGCCTCGAATTACTAAAAAATTCCGTTTCGTCTCGGATTCGAACCTACGATCTACTGCGACCTAGAGATTATGAGTCTCACACACTAACCGCTCACACACGGACGCTTAAGGAACCACAACCACTAGCCACAAATAAAGCAGAGAGCAGAAGCTATGCAATTTCATATGGCACAGAGAAATTTGCATGTAAATGAACACTTTCAATGAACACTCAATGTTTGTTTTTGCGAGCTGGCTTAGAAAAAAAGAACGTTCGTACTTATATACTAACGCTCGCCAGTTCGCTAGTGTGAACAAAGGAAAAGAGACGAACTTTAAAAAAGACAAAAGCCAAATCTCGGAAAATTAAACTTGGGCGTGAACAAATTTTAAGACTTTTTCTTGAAAAAACTTATCGAGACCTATAGAAGTGTCAATCACTTAGTTTTTTTACACTTTAACATCTGGTACCCTTCCCTTGGCATACAAACTTTAATGGCTGTATATTAACCACTGATCCGCTCGGACCAGGATAACCACTTTTTATTGTGTAACAAACAAGACTTCTCGTATCATGGCGAAGCCTTGAAAGTTCCGACTGCCCTTTAATGACAATGAGAACTCTTTCTCTTTTATCTTTTCTATTCTACACTCGCTATAACGTACAGCTTTCCTCATTCCGAAATATGAAACTCTACAAAATATAACGCGCTGAGTATCCCCATTTGCCTTATAGTAGTCACAGTAGTTCCAAATTCAATCCCTAATTACTTTACAACAAATGATCAAGGTGAAAATTGTTTTCATGCTTTATAAAAATTCGTCACAAACGGCTAAATAGAAAATTGTCTGGAAAAACCAACCCGAGAAAAATTACTCACTTTCGACAGTCTGAACAATTAAGGCAAACAAATAAAAGTAAAAAATTTGTATTGATAAGGCTTTGGCTGTCTAATACAGAGGCGAAGCAGCACTTCGCAAACACAAGAGACAAAACGACTAAAAAATAGCTTTAGAAAATGAAAACATAGCTATGAGACATAGTTGGAGAAAAGCCAATGAACGTGAATTAAAAGAAAACCATTAGCTTGTTTTTGAAAAACTTCCACTTTTGAACTTCATGATTAAAATTTAGTAGGCCTTCAAGTTTGATGTAACTGTTTGAATTTTCCTAGAATATGTTTTACTGATGCGGGAGGAAAAACGTTATTTTTAAAACGGCAAAAATGGACTTTACCCAACACAGAAATGATTTCTCTACTAAAGCAAGTCATTCTGTTAATCGATTTCTTCATCTCAGAGCAAGCTTGGTAGTTTTCGACAAAAATGAAAAGGTTTCCGAAAAACGGCCAAACTTTCAAAATGTGAACACTTTACAACGCCAAAAATTTTTTCTACAAAAGTTAGGCTGTAACAATTTATGCAGGAAGATCATAATTACACGCTTTACCAAATTGATTTTTTGTCTCTCATGGCAGGGCAATTTCTCAAATAATGGAACAAAAAAAAAACCAGTGGCATAGCCGATCTGTTCATTGGTACAACGTTTTAAAACAAATCGTTGAGGTAGTTTTCTAGAAAAGCTAAAACTTCTGCGAAAAACAAAAATTTTCCAAAGAATATCAGAAAACCAGTTCCCATATATTTTCATAGCCAAAGGCGAAGCAAAATTTCGCATCACTTGCGATATCACAAAAAATAGCATTGCAAGCTAGCAGACAGGAAAGGAAAAGAAGCAACTAAGTCCAACGAAAGCGGAAAAATTTTCGAAAAACCCGACAAAAAACTTCAAAATGTTGTCTGGAACGATGTTTTTTTGCGGAAAACACATTCGACGGCGTTTAATCATCTAATCCGAAAAAAAATTTAGCAAAAAAAGAAGTCAAGGCTAGTAGAACTACAAATTGCAGAAGTGAATGAAAACATAAAACGCAAATACAACGAAAACTTCCTAAAACAAAAAAGTTCTATGATGTGGCAACTAAGCCCCGAAAACATAAGTAGGCAAATAATAAGCCGACAAGCTTTTTGGAACGGAACCTTTCCCGTTTGAAACAAAAACAGAACCTGGTTAGATTCGAACTCGGGACCAAGATACCAAGCGATTCTGTAAAACAAGTTGTTAACCAAAAAAAGTCTATATTCCGATTTGATAACGCTTGCTAATCGCAAGTGTAAATACCTATTATTATCAAACAGGCCAGTGGCTAAGCGAAATTGACAAATGCTTTTGAAATGTCATTGAATACATGCCCTACAGCAATAGCATAAATGAACATTTTTAATCGACACTTTCATTTGCGACGTAGGTTGGGAAAAAAGTGGCAATCGTAGTATGATAACACGCTCAGATTGTGCAATAAAAAAGTACTAAGTGATGCATTGAACCAGCGACCATTAAAGTAGATATGTCATGCCCTTTCCTCTGCCTCGGTCGCTTGACGAAAGGCAATCACTAGCCACCAAAAGAGGAGAACAGATTATATGGAAATGCGAACGCTACAGATTGTATTTATAGCAAAAGATTCACTAATTGAACACTTTAACTTGCGAGTTACTTAGGAAAAAAAAGAAGAGTCATACCTTTTACAGTACGGGGGTCAAAATATAGTGTCAAAAGAAACCTTTTATTGTAATAGAAGATCCGCCACTATAATCAAATAAGACTGCTCATATATCAAGGCAAAGCCCTGAATGTTCCAACTGCCCATTATTTGGATCCCAATACTAATAAAACTCTGCTATGCACCGGAATTGGAACCCCGTCCTCCAGCGCAAGAGTATCACGGACTAGCATCTAGATTCTCACACTCTAATGAGGACTTTTAATCGCGAGTTGGGATGGAAAAAAAAGTTTTCGTAATATGACACTACTCTCGGCATGTGTAAACAATTTTGTGTACAGGATAATAATTCGTGTTACGCTTTCAGTTTCATAGATAAAGTCTTCAAACTATTTAAACTAGCAGTTTACGTAAGCTCAAACGCATTTAAAATTGTTGGTAGCACTTTCGCTGGGAACATGTAGATTCCAGTTAAGATTCTGTCGCCACTATAACTTTCTTTCAAAACTTGGTCAGAAGAAAAAAACTACATCAAGCATATATATTCCTTAATTTCTTCAAAAGTCGGATCAATAAGGCACTCACTTCTAGGGGATAGATAGTTGTCTGTGCACAGAGGCCGCCAATGGAACCAGCAAAGAACCTCTGCAGAGCAGTAACTTCACACTTGTCCCCTTTGATGATCTGCTTCATCTAAACAAACCATCAGAATATTTATAAAACCCTTTTCGGTTATATAAATGTACCAACAAGATTATACGAAACGTTATTTTGTAATTATTTTTTAAAGTTTTTTTGAAACTTTCCTTCGACAAAAAAGGTGGACGAAATACACGTATGAACGAAAAACGAACGGACTGACGAAAAGGATCTGTTAAGTTTTCCATGATGACATTTTATAACAAACTAACTAATATCATTATCTTTCGTGCAAGCCTGTAGATTATTTTTCAGTTTAATTGCATAGCTCAAAGCTCACGAATTATTATAAACCTTTTCATAGGTTAGGAATTTGATGGCTGATTCGGGTGCTATCTTCAAGACATTCATTCCGTTCCCACGCCATAGTCCAGTGGCACCTCCCTCTGATATCAGTTGTCGAAAACCCGAGACTACACCAAGGGGGTTTTTATAGGACGAGTGGACCTGAAATGAAACAAACGGCTGATTCCACATGAAGAAAACAATTTTAAGCTACTGCTTAGATTTCTGTAGAAAAAGACATCAGAACAAACTGGTATCGCAAAACACTGCTAACGCCTTTTATTTATTATAATCTTCATTTAAAAAGTATTCAATGTTTAAAATAATACGAAATTCGAATTGAACTTTTAAATTGTGAATTAGAAAACAAATAGAAGACTTACTTGCAGCAGCACTTTCAGTCTGTCTATGGGTGCGGTGCAAGTCCTCGACACTGCCCCTGCCACTCCTCCTGAGATGAGAGTTCGCAACAACATGGATCCCGCCTTCTCCTTCGCCGGCAACTCATCTGGCACTCGCAGGTCATCACCCACGTCCAGATTCTGAAACATTTAAAACACTCAAGCTCAATTATTTCTTTCAGAAGCAACTTTTTATTGGATTCAATTTTTTCTGTTTCACTTATATGCATAAACGTTTCGGGCTCTTTTTACTTCCCCCCCCCCCACCTGCAAAATTTTAAATTTGAAGTTACTGTTCACTTTGTCCGATTGTCATGAAAATTGACATGCAGACTAATTAGGCCATGACAAACATATTTGGTCTCATGATTAACCTCGTAAAACCACTCGTTAGACCATAAAATTCATGTTTGAGTGAGGTGGGGGTAAAACGAAAAAGAGCCCGGGTCAGAACCTCAGAGCCTGTCAATTTTCAAAAACTTCGAAGTGGCTCTTTAATATACCTACCGTATGTAATGCTTCGATTGTTAAGCGAAAAGCAAGTGGTAGTTGCGAAAAGTGCTCTCAACCCAGGATATTCAGATTATTAAGATTTTAGACGAAAACTGTCAGAAGTATAGAAAGAAAGACAAACTTACACGGTATGATCTAGTGACAACTACAAACATAATAGTCTTATTAATTTTCTTCTCCGTCACAAATCCATTTTCATTTTTTGTTTTCGGAGCTTCCAAAGAACTAAATTTTTGACTCAAGTAATCAAATGATAATTCTGCATGTGTTTTTTGAAGCTCATAACCATGAAGCTTAACACAATCAAAAGTTAACGCAACGCGTGCAGTACATTTCCTAAAATTGCTATTTAGAGTCAAACGTCACAAACAGTTTCATGCATGATTGACCTTATGATCAAGTCAAATTTGGTATCAAAATTCAGATTTGGCTGATCTTTTTTTAGTTGAAGTCCAACCTAAGTCCACCCTAAATCCGTTACTGCCATTTTGATCTCTTTAAGTTAGTGTTCTGCCAGACGAGGGCAATTAGTTCCATCTTCGCAGAAATTGAAATTTAGTTCGAAATTTTATATCTAATATTTTGGGGTTAAAGATACCAGTTTAGTGTATCTTCAATGACTTTCCAACGGCGTGAACATTTGTTATTATGGCGGGAAAAAATGTTCACGTAATCAGAAAAAAATAGGTGAGAAAATGCATTCAGATGTGACATCTTCTTTATATCCAGTATTTAAAAAAAACTCACGCCCTTGCAAAAACATCAAAAAGTGAGAAAACAGTTATTTTTGACCCGAAAAAGTCTGCAAATAGTAAAAATGCAATCAATTGCCTTCAACTGATGTAAAAGTTTTGTAAAAAAAATCTAAGATATGGCGAAACATGCCCTTGAAAATGGGTCTTTTAGCTGATAAAATATTGAGTTTGCAATTACTTCTCGTCTTCTGTAGTATATATTGAAATATATATTGAAAGATCTGTAGTAAAAAATTCAGACACATTAATTTGAATACTGATGCGAAGCTGCACTTCGCAAAAAAGCCAAGAAGTAGCTTCGAAAGGTAACAGAGAAAAAGCAAGAAATTAAAAACCTTATTGATATTTGAAAAACACATCCCTCTACGAGATTCGAACTCAAACCTCGAGCAGTTATGTCGACTTCCCTGCGCAACTGGCCCACTTACGCTAACAAAATCGAAAAATCAGCTACTCATAAAGCGGAAATCACTCGCTATTAAACTGTCAATACTATGCGGCGAAAGATTTTACCAAAATTAACTGACCTTTATGCAAATTGGATTAAAAAAATGGTCTTCGTAATAAAACCCATAATTCGCAAGCTCACTTAATACCGTCAAAATTGCCCTTTTGTACCTAATTATCTTAAATACTGAACCACATGGCAAATTTTTCTTCGTAAGCGACACGAGGAAGGGGCTGGCAATTGTTCTTTATAGATGCAAATACAACCTATTCTACAAGTGATCAAAACAGGCAACACAAGCAGTAACCGCATCAAACATTTTCAAATCAAACCATGAAAAAACTTTCAAATTGGAAGCAGTTGAATAGCATGCATTATAGGGCAAAAAAAAAAGAAAAGGCAGGCAATTGATGTGCATGTAGCACAGATGGTTCCAACCGCAAAAAATAGAAGAATATACTTTTTTTTCAAATGTTTGAACAACGTGCGGTGAGAAGAATTTGACGATAGCTTGGAATGTTCGCAAATTAAGCAAAATTGACTACAGTTGTATCCGAAAAATGAAAGAAAAAATTATATTTTCAAAGTTAAAAAAATACTTTTAGCAGAACATTTTTCGAGATGTTCAATATTATTTTCATTGCCAAGGAAGCGCTAAATCAAAGCTTCGAAAAATAAATTTCCAGGGGTAAAACTGATTTTTTTCACGGCTTAAACAAACATAGCCGACAGACATTAGAACACGAGTCAATGAACGCAAAGAAACAAACTAATTTCAAAGAAAAAATATACGCCCTTAGAGCTCTCAAGAAAAATGTACAGAGGCAAAAATTAGCTTCGCAAACACAAGCGTGATCACGACAAAAAGCAGCTCATTGAAGTGCGATAAGAAAAAGTAAAAATAAGCCTCAAATTAGTGATAATTCGGCTTGGGATTCGATCTCCGACCTAGAATCTTTGAGTCTCACGCACTAACCACTCAGCCACGGACGAATAATAAATCACAAACACTAGCAACAAAAAAGCAGAGAATATATTCCAACAAATTTTCAATGCTGCAGATCGTGATTATTGCAAAATGCAACCAAATAAGTGAACACTTTCAATGAACACTTTTATTTGCGACCTAGGTTAGTAAAAGAAGAAAGTTCGTACTAATACACTATGTTTCCCCTAGTGTAATGATTGAAACTTTTTATAGAGTTAACCCAATTAACCCAAAAAGTCAAACCGCGAAAAATCAAATTAGAGATGAATAAAACATAACGATTTTTTCCTGAACTAGATGAGTCTTCACGATGTTCATCGACACTTCAAAAAATTCCTATTATAACAACTGCTTGCTCAATGTATTCGCTCAAAAATAAACTTGAAAGCTAACTTTCATACCGGTTTTTCTCGACAGAGAAAACTTCGTGAAAAAATTTGATGTCAATCAAAACATGACTTAAAGCGCTTTAATATGATATACCACTTAACTTATTCTGGTGACTATTTTTGATACCGGCTTTCACGCGCAAAATAAGTTAAAACAGAAAAACTAAAACACAAGCGTAGACAAAGTTCCTTCTCACTTTCAGTGGTCGAAGCCATGAGTTTCGTGCAACTCACCGATCCGTGTCTCCAATAATTGATGATGTCCTCTGTGTTGTCTGTGGGGTGCAGCAGGTGGTAGTCCCTCCACTGCTCCCAATACACACTTGTTCCACCTTCCACATCCCCACTGCCACTGCCACTACCACCACCCTCGCTGCATTGGATTCTAAAGCCAATGCAGTGACCTCAGATTACTTGGCGCTTTTACACTCCCCTATTTCAAATTTTCAATTTTCAGTGCACTTTTACATGCTATTATGGCCAAATGCTTGATTTTTGAGATGGCAAACAGTTAAAAGTTCAGAATCGTTTAATAGCTTACCATACCAAGTTTTATAGGATTTCTTTAACTATCCCCCTTTGGTACATAATAACAAATCGCTACCCCAATAATGAACAAATTGAACGGTTAAGCAAGTAAACTTTGTACCAAGTAACGAATCTGACCCCTCCCCTTCAGGAAATGTGATTTCAATCAAGGTCAGATCAGAAAAAGAGTAACAAGTTGCTCTGCAAGTAGCACAGAAAGTTCCGACCACAATAATAAAAAAACTTTGGAAAACGTTTCGTTTATTTTTCAAATTATATTGTAATTAAATTAGGCATACTCGTCAACGGGCATTCGACCAATTCCGATGATTATGGTTCAGCGGTCGGAACAACAAGGGCAAAAACTTAGGGGAAAAGATTTCATTAATACTAAAATTAGGGCAAAAACTTCTCGACATCAATTTCAAAAAAATAAGCAATGTATATTACTATACCGACTTTTCAACGAGACTCTCCGCTTCTTTCTGGGAAATGTTGATGCCCAAGTTTGCTAGGCCTACCCGGATTTCTGCAGTGTCAATTTTTCCTAAAGCAGTCAGTGAAACTAACCCTTACTGCACTTTCGATCTGGCTCCAGCTTATTTAACTCTTTGAGTACATAACCAAACACAGATACATTCTACATTTTTTTTCGGTAGTGTTACCTTAGTTCTTCTAATAGCAACTTACTTTACATTTTTCTTCGGTGATAATTGGCTATATGATTGAAACCCTAACCATCCTGGTTGGCGTCCAAATGTTGGAATACTAGACGGAGCTTCTTTTGATGTTCACACACGTACTTGAGGAACTCTGGGAAGTCGACCTCTTTGTCCTTGTTCAGATCTGCCGACTCGATCAGTTTCTAAATCATAAATCAAACTTAAAAAATTAAATCATGCCTCAAACTAACAAGTTATAATCTCAACGAACACGTAATTTCAAGTTCAAAAAGGAATACACACAGCAATTAGAGAACAATCCGATGATATGAAAATATGAAAACAGGTTTCCCATCAAACGTGTAATTGCGGTTCAGCATTCGAGGGCCATAGCATCACTAGCAAACGAACTCAGAGCAAAGCAAGAAAACAGAGGCCGGTTACTGTGCAAATAGAAAAACATAGCCGACAGAACGTTGAAAAAGAATCGAAGAACGCAAGTAAACAAAAAAACATGCTGACTAGTCTTTTAAAAAAATCCCAGTTTTCGATTTCAAAAAAAGATTTCGAGAATAAATTATGCTTGATACTTTTTTTTTGATGAAATTAACCCAATTTGATAAACTGGACCAATAGGAAATTTTTCTTGTTTCGGTAGGAAATCTGATAATTAAAATCCATTTTATAAACTAGACGTCAATCACATTGTTTTGCAGTTCGATAGTGGATTTTTCCTTCCTTTTAACAAAGGAAATGAACAGAACTTACAAAGAAATCATAAGTCACATCGCAAAAAGGTAAATTTGAGTCTGAAAACATTTTCTTTAAAAACACTTAACAAATCATCACGACCTATAAACCTATACAAGAGTCTGAACTATGTTCATCGAAAATTAAATAAAATATTCTGACTGAAGGTTTTTCGCGGTTATTTATCTTAAAGGCAATAATTTTCAAGTTCTTCGATATTGTCCAAAAGTTTCACATTAATTCCATGACGATTTACAAATTCTGAAAATTTAAACTGGCATCAACGATATGACGACTCTCTCACTCGCTCCTAGGACATTTCAAATAGAACAAGGATATCCGGTTACTGTGCAAGTAGCACAGAATGTTCCAACCATAGTCTAAAAAAAATTTTATTTAAAATAATGTCCTTATTGTTTCTGCTTAAGCATATTTGAAAGTAGTAGTAAAATAAGCAAATTGGACAAAAATTTTGCTGAAAAATAAACAAAAACAAAATTGATTATTTTTCGCAGAAACTGTTTTGAATTTTTGAATGGCGCAAAAAACTCAAAAAAAACTTTAATTGAGTAAAAAACTAAATTTTCACGGCCTAAATTTAAAAAATAAGCTATTGTAAGACTGCTCGTTTGCATTATTCGCTGGAAAAAAATTTTCAAATCACAATTGAAAGGACTTTTATTTGACACATCACTCAACTCAGTCCGATGATAATTAGTGGTAACTGATTTTGCGTGGAAAGAAACAAACTCCGAATACAAAGTTCCTCCCCATTTTCAGTGGCCGGAACTATTACGTTGAAAAAACTAGTCAGTTTTTTAACACATCGCTCCGGCACTCACTTTGGGTAGAAACTTTGGCTTCAGTTAGATTTTGAGCCAATCAAACCATTTACCATTCAGAAACTTCAAGAAGTAGAGTGACAACATAAGCTATTGAAGCCCTTTAGATCTTGATTTGAGTACCAATGAAAAATCTTCTGCCGAATTAGACTATATTGACAGGCAATACTGAACTCAGAAGAGAAATCAAAAATAAAATTTGTGTGAATTAATTTTGTTTTTTTTTCCTGAAAAAAAAAAACAATCACTACCAATCACTAAAGAACAGTAAGAAAAGTTTCAATGAACTCGAGCAAAACTAAAAAAATAATTTACGTTTTCATTTTTCAAATTTTTGAAAAAAGTATCTAGCTGAAGCTCTTTCAGTTTAGAAAAACTTTTATTATTGTCATTTTTTTCACACAAAGACAAAGACATTTCGCAAAAACAGCAAAATGAGCAATAAAAAGTAAAAACGAAATCAGGAAAAAAAATCGCTTTAAAAAAGAAATCTTTTGCAATGGTCCCGAATCGATGCTACTTCTATGCCAAGTATATGCAGCAAAAGTCCCAACAAATGAACACTTTTATATGTGAGTTGAATTTAAAAAAGTAGATTGGTTATACAGGACTACGCTCTCTCGTCTGAGTCTAAAAAAACAATCACTACCAATCACTAAAGAACAGTAAGAAAAGTTTCAATGAACTCGAGCAAAACTAAAAAAATAATTTACGTTTTCATTTTTCAAATTTTTGAAAAAAGTATCTGGCTGAAGCTCTTTCAGTTTAGAAAAACTTTTATTATTGTCATTTTTTTCACACAAAGACAAAGACATTTCGCGAAAACAGCAAAATGAGCAATAAAAAGTAAAAACGAAATCAGGAAAAAAAATCGCTTTAAAAAAGAAATCTTTTGCAATGGTCCCGAATCGATGCTACTTCTATGCCAAGTATATGCAGCAAAAGTCCCAACAAATGAACACTTTTATATGTGAGTTGAATTTAAAAAAGTAGATTGGTTATACAGGACTACGCTCTCTCGTCTGAGTCTAAAAAAACAATCACTACCAATCACTAAAGAACAGTAAGAAAAGTTTCAATGAACTCGAGCAAAACTAAAAAAATAATTTACGTTTTCATTTTTCAAATTTTTGAAAAAAGTATCTAGCTGAAGCTCTTTCAGTTTAGAAAAACTTTTATTATTGTCATTTTTTTCACACAAAGACAAAGACATTTCGCGAAAACAGCAAAATGAGCAATAAAAAGTAAAAACGAAATCAGGAAAAAAAATCGCTTTAAAAAAGAAATCTTTTGCAATGGTCCCGAATCGATGCTACTTCTATGCCAAGTATATGCAGCAAAAGTCCCAACAAATGAACACTTTTATATGTGAGTTGGATTTAAAAAAGTAGATTGGTTATACAGGACTACGCTCGCTCGCTGGCTTGAGTAGTTAAGCTAAACTAATTTGAGAAAAATAGATCAATCGGCAAATTTTTCATCATCTGGAAAATCTAAAATTCAAGTCCATTTTTGAAACTTAAAATCACTTACATTTTTTTCGCGCCTTATCGACTTTTAAAAAACGAGAGCCTAACTTCTTCTAGCATCTGAATTGAACTCCAAAAAAAATCAAAATGTAAACCTCAAAAAATCATATTTGAGATGATACACCACGCCGTACGACTTTTCCTGCAAAAAAAAAACAAAAAATGTTTTCATTTAAATCATTGGATATTAACGAAGAAACTGTTAGTCAAGAATAAACAACTACGATGAGATGAGAGAGAGAGGCTTCAAAATGTCAAGCGAGTTCGAGATTGAGAAATGAAATGAATTCGACATATCAAAAACACGGAAAAGATGAAATACAGCATGAAGAAACACATTCTAAACTACATCACTAATACATTTCACTCCAATATACCTCAACTTCTGAGCTTGAAAGGGAGAAACCCAGTATCTCACAGCCCTTCAGAAGCTCAGAGGAAGTTAAGCTTCCGTTGTTGTCTGAGTCTAGTCGGTTGAACAACTGCCGAAGCTCCAGCGTTTCTCCCCCTGGAGTGGCAACTAGAATCTCGGGGGAAAACGCTGGATTGGGTTTTAGGGGAGTGTCCTTTGGTCTGGATGTACCGGACATCCTTACACAGATAAATTTGAAATCAGTTATCATTTTTTTTGAATAAAAATCACATTCAGAACCAAGCTAGAATGATAAAATATCCATAGCGTTCATAAAGAATCTACTTCCAAATAACGTTCCAAATGAGTCAGAGCAAAATTTTGTCCAAATCATGGAAAATTTAAATCAATTCTGATTTTAAAAAAAGCTTTAAGCGCAAGATTAAAATTTTAAATTTACCTCAAGGGAATAGCTTTTGTAGTTGAGGAACTTCAGATACTCTGATATGCGTCGGTTTAGATCCCAGAATGTAAAGACAAAACAATTCGAACAAACTTGTCGGTAATTTGCGACCCTGTTCAACCTCTTCGTAACAACTTCCCACGAAGACTCAATTTTGGTTTCGATTGATGGCTCATTTTGTTCCTTCGGTTTTTCTTCGTCTAGGGTCATTTGAAAGTGATTTATTCTTCATTGATGCGACAGAGCAAATAAACAATCTGAAACAAAAGCATAAAAGTCTATTCGAGGAAAAACAAACGCTGTTCTATCGAGTTTTTTAGCAGCCCAGAATGACGTGTAAAACAATTGGGTTACATTAAACTATGATCATCATATGGATTTGAGTCATAGACAGAAATATTACTTACAAAAATTTATTAAGAGCAAACATTTTTTTTTGCAAGCTGAGTAACAAAAACAACCAAAAAATTGCTTAAAAAGTTTTCAACCGGCTGGGTTCTGTGTTGGACCTCCTTTGCAAGTCTACGTGAAATAAGAAGTCCACCACCAAGCATTTAAAATCTAATTCGCGTTAGTTCTGAAACAATCACTTTTAGTACTCAAACAATATTTTGCATAACACGCAAATAAAAGGAATAGTGCTAAGAGGCAACTTAAGTTTCGCAAAATTCAAAAAACTTTGCAAATGGATGAATGGCAAGAGGCACCTTAGACTTGCAAATTAAAAACAGAAACTAAAAACTAGCTATCAACTCGAAAAAAGATATATATTTTTGTCGACTACATCATTCGAGCTGCGGACTTTCGGATTACGAAGCATTCATCTTGCTGACTTAGTCAACTGTTTTATAGAGTTTACGAATCATCTAATAGAAAAACCAGTCGAATTTATCACTAATAAAGCGGATAAAACACATGCTACTAAATCGCTCCCAGATGAAATAACCACAAAAGATCTATATTGCAAAAAATGTGTTTTATAGAAATTGTTTGAAAGCTTTTGCAACATTTTGACCAAAAAAAATTTTCTGCCATATTGAAACTATTCGGCTTACTTTTTATCTAAGTTCGAATTAGAGTTTTGGGATGAAAACAGTTCACTTGGTCTATTGGGTGTCCGTAGAATAATGTCCTCCCCCAGCATGTATTAATTCTGTATCAAATAATTATTTTACAAAATGTGCAAAATACAATTTCATATTAAAATTTTTGATACAATTTTATTTTGATAAACTACAAAATTGTTTAACTTGACGTTTTAATTGATATTTATCATAATTAAATCTTAAATATGTAATATAGAATTCTCCTCAAAATTGATCTTTTAAAAAATCAGCTTTTCTCAAATAGTTTCAGGTATTTCTACTTATAGGACCCACAGAATTTATAAAGACAACAGCAAGATATGCAATATTTTAACTATATTGGCTGTTCATGGAGGGTTACAATTTTTGAATGGGACGGAAATTAGACTGTAAATTGAATCATTCAACGATGTTGAGGAAACCAAAACTTTTGAAATTTGATCTTTGAAACAAGCACTTTTTACTGAGGCTCGTTATCAAATTGCTAAGTTTGTCGGGGCTTTCCAGGCTGTTGCTTATGGCGAGTTCTAACAAAGAAACAAGACGTATCATAGTAAGAGACGCAGTGCAGCAACATGTTTCTAAAAATAGACAGTTTCTAATAGGAAAACAGCGTTCTCGATCATAATAGTTGCTATCGCAAGTGACATATTCAACGCGCAAACATCACATCACAAATTAAAACGAAACTTTATTTACCAGACTCAAGCGAAATAACAACCAGGTTTTTAGAGTAGGTTATATTTATCAAGAAATTAACAATCGTAAAAATTCTGAAAGCTTGCATCATCTATCTTAATATTCCACATTACCAAATTTTATAGCAAGAGTTAATCAGGTACAAGGCTGATTTGAACTATCCGGACAAAACGAACAAACGGGTTTTCCTGAAATTGGGTTGAGATTAGAGAAAAAGTGAGGGAAACAAAAGTTTAAATAATATGTTTCGGTTTAAGAACAAACAGAACTAATATGGTATTTTTTCAAAATTCCCAACCAAAATTTTATCCCAAAAATGGGTCACATTTTGGCTTTTTTCAATTAATTAAGAATTACGCTGAAACTACCTAAATAATTGGTGAGAAAATTATATCAAAATCAGCCTAACACAGCCCAACAAAAATCTAGAAAATTAAATTTTCCAAATCTGCATTAGAGAATATATTTTTGGTTGATAGCCAAAAAAAGGTCATTTTAGTTTTAATATCGAAAAAATCAAAATCTTTTCTTAACACCAAATTTCAAACTTTGTACGCAAACTTTTGGAAGTTTTGCACTTCTAGAACTTTACTGGGCTGGGTAAGGGCCTTCTTTTGACATAACTTTCTCATCAATTAACCTGGTAGTTCCAGCGTGATTCCTGATTAATTAGAAAAAGGCAAAATGACGCATTTTTGGGGTGAAATTTTGGTTGAGAATTTCGAAAAACAATTGCAATATTAATTCTGGTGAAATTTTGTCTAATCTTAGCCAAATTTGAGGAAAATGCTGATGAATCTTCTAATATTATTCGTTGTGTCTGGTTAATCTTAATCAGCACTGTATAACAAGAAGCGAAAGATTTCATTAACCTTGATATTATTCTCAGTTAAATTTTCGATTAATTCCAAAAACAATTCCTTTCGTAATATTGTTATTTTAGCATTCTAATTTTGCCTAACTATGAGACCAAAAAATATTCATTCATCTTTAATTTGAACATTCTTAGGTAGCTATTTGAGTCTGGACTTTTTTGATGATACTTTTATTCAAAATTCATTAAGCCTTTCGATTTAAAGACTAACGATTTAAAATTGAACCCATAATAAATAGGCTAAAAAGAAGTCGACTTTTATTTAACACAAGTGCATAAGGCAAGTAACCTCGAAAAAAAAATGAATAACATTACGCACCACTCAAGTTCTTATTGTGTAATTAAACAGTTTTATTCAAACCCGATGTTCTTGAGCGGAATTACGTTAAGAAATGATTTAATACATAAAGAAAATATCACAACGTAAAGCCGCACTTCGCAAACAAATAGCAAAACAACGAGACAAAAAGGTTCTCTAACGGATAGGAGAAAGTATTGCATCACTTCCGATATAAGAGAGGAAAAAGACTTCGTACTTCCTCGGACCCAAAACGCAACTTTCTCTGAAAAATCATCACAAATATTCACACAAAGGCAAAAGTGCAAATTCGCAAACACGAGCGAAAAAGCGGCACAGATTCATGAGCTTCAAAATGCACAAAAATTTTGACTATATTTATTTGAAATGTAATTAAGTACAGGCAACCACACTAACTTTGCATGTAATCAATTAGAATGTACTCAACCAAATAGCGAATAAATTATGCATTTCAAAAATCTCGCGAGTTTAATCTAGTTGAAAATTTCTGATATGGAAATTCAATTATTATACTGCTGTATGAAGCAAATAGCTTCTTTCGATTCAATTGATGAATTAAAAAAGCATCAACTGGATTAACCTATAAGTGCTGATTCAAAAGAGCCAACAATTGCGCCTTAGGCTGCAAAAAATGAAATCATACTATCACACTACGCTCCGATCGTGTAAAAACAAAAACAAATAAACAAAAAAATTCGTAACTTGGCAACAATTGGATACTAAAACGCGCCATTTTTTTTTCGAAATACGTAGAAATTTGTTCATCAAAAACCTTCATATAGAAGAAAACATAGAAAAAGACATTGGAGAGCATTATATTCATCATAACAGGTGTAGTAGAATCCTTCGCAGACAGCGCGAAAACTAAAACTAACAGTCAGTTGATTATTTGGAGAAAAATTCATTTAAAACTGAAAAACTAGATTTAAACACTCTTTAGTGTCCGAAAACCAAATTTTTAGTTTTGAACTTTAATATTCTGCCTACAAAATAACTGTTGTATCTGCTGCAGTACAAACTAGTACAAAACGAAGTAACTATTTCAATACAATTTAGACGGAGAAAGAGTCAGCTGAATAATCTTTTAGAAAAAAAACGCAGTTTGAGGCAAATAAGGCGATTAAAAGAAAACTGCAACATTCAGCAATTGCAGAAAAGTGAGGCGAATCCGAGTTAGTATTTAATCAGTAATTTTGTCGCCATCAAAACTAGATAATGAACGTTTGAGCGCGTAATCATTTTGATCTTTCATGAAATTCAACATTGCAGCAGTGAGTGGTCTGACCCAAAAATTACTATACGTAAAGAAGTGTTGTTCGGATAATAAATCAAACATAGCCACCTTACAGTTGAAAAAGAGTAAAGATCGCAAGGAAACAGAAAAAAACTGACTTGTTTTTCTTTAAGTTTTCAACTTGCGACTTAAAAAAAGCCCATTGTTTGCCCATAAAGCTCTTTGAATTTCACAAACAATTTATGTTTGACCTTTTTTGATAAAATTTGAAAAAAAAACTGAACCAATAGTTAAAATTTATAATTCGCTGGATAATGTAATAATTAAAGTCCATTTTCGAATTTAGACGTCAATCGTGTTTTTCTCGTCCTTTACACTATCAAAATTTAAACCTCAAAAAATCAAAAATGAGCGTGGACAAATTTTAAGACTTTTCTTAAAAATAATAAAAAAAAAATGTTTTTAACTAGTAAATGCCAGGCAGCTGCTCATCAGCATTAAATTAGCGGACAAAACCTTGATACTGTCTAGGTCTAATAGCATGAGTGTCAATCAGCATGTCCCTGTTGCAGTCGATTCGTTCGTGAGCTGAAGACTTGTCTACTCTAATTAGCAAATTACAATTGCGGGCAACTAGCCGATATATAATAAATAATGCAAGGTAAAATTTTCAATTTTGAAAACTAACACTGACGAGCTACACTTCGCAATCAGAAGCAATATAATATAATACGGCTTCAAAAGCGAGCTTCAAAATTGCAAGAAAATTGAATACGGAGTAAATAGATGAGATCTGCCAAGTCGTGATGAGTGCAGTGAGAAATCTCTGAACAGTGTTCGATCTTCAGAATGCCATAGTCTGATTAAAACTTCGAAACAAAAAAATTTACCGCCTTCAGGATTCCAACTGCGCGGATATAAGAATGTAAAACTCCAATCTGAAGAACAGTTACCAAGCGCTAAAAAAGCCGAAAAATCTTAGCAGAAACCCTTTAGGCCGAAAAAAAATCAACGAAACTTTCAAAAATGTAATAAGTCACACTCAAAAGACACACGCACAAACAATCTTTTTAGGCCCGTCGAACGACGCAATAGGAGGCCATGAGACCGATATAATTTGAGCCCAAAACCTATCAATCCGAGAAAAAAGCCAAAAAATGTTGCCTTGAAAAACTTGAGCTATAATTTGAACAAAGATTTTAGCAATTAGTGCGATCCAGTGTGCATTAAAATTATGCTTCCCTTGAAACGACTCAAAATAAAATATAATATGAGCCGATAAAATATGAGCCCAAATCATTAGGCCAGAATAAAGTTTTTAAGCGGAAAAAAAACAAAGAAAATTATACGAATTAAAGAAATTACAAACAGCAGAAAATCAAAACACTAAAAGCAACTGATATGTGAAAAGCGTACATCAAAATTAAAACAAACAAATATACGATGTGGCAACTCAGCCGACTAATCAAAGCAGACAAATTAAAGCCGACAACTTTTTTTTGAAATGGAATATTTCCAGTTTGAAAAAAAAGTTCCTGTCAGTTTCGAGCCCAGGACCAGGCGTAGTCATTACCTCCAGGCCCAGTGAGCCGGAGAGGCAAAAAAATTGAATTCAATATCAACTGAACCTAAAATTACCAGTACTGATTCTGACCATTTTGTGAATAAAGTTATTAATAATCGCAAGGATAAATTTAAGCAAAAAATGAAAAAAAAAAACTTTTAAAACAAAAGAAAACAGAAAAACATATTTAAAAAAACTAGATAAAACCAGAATTAGCCAATAACAGGATTTGAACCACCTAACTACATATTATACAGCAATCCTCTTCCTGAACGAGCCATCCTGTCTCGCAGAGCTTACACATCTAAAAAAAAACAGGCGCTTCCTTGCTACTAAAGCGGATAAAACACATGCTACCAACATCTTGGCAACAAAATTGAGCACTAATTTGTGCTAGTTAGGTGCAAAACATAGCCAACAGACAGTTGGAAAAGACGCAATGAACGCTAGTAAACAAAAAATACCGATTTGTTTTATGAAAAAATTCAGCTTTCGGAATTTCAAAAAAATAGATGCCGTTACAGCTCTGCATTTCTAGAACAACTTATGATCGGCGCTTGTTTGATTAAATCAACCCAATTTGAGAAAACTGGACCAATAATTATTAATTTTTCTATTTCGCTGGAAAATCTGAAAATTCCACTTTCGAAACTAGAAGTCGATCATATTTTTCGTGAACTTCACACTTTCGCTCTTTTAATATATGGAAGTGAATTGAACATAAAAAAATAAGTCAAAAGTTAGACCGCAAAAAAAGTAAATTTGAGCCTTAACAAATTTTAATAAAGACTTTGCTTGAAAAAAAAATCTTTGAAAAAAATATCGCGACCTATTTGAGAGTCTGAACTACAACTACAATCATCGACTCTTAAAAAGTTTTTTTTTTGCAACACAAGCCCTTTTTGACAAGAGCATTTTTTAAGCTGAAGCTATTTTTACCTATTATTATAAAACGACAATTTTCAAATAGATCTATTAAATTTATAATCTACAATGTTCAAAAAGTGTTAACAGTTTTCCGCTCAAGTTACGCTATCACAGTCAGTCACAGTTCTGAAATATCCACTAATATTGAATTTTAGCCCTGACACCCTCGTGGTAATTTGAGATACACTTTTCTGGCGATGGTTTCGTGCTCAGAAATCTGAAGTTTCCGAACTGGAAACTAGGGAACAAATCTTTTCTAGTCTTCATAATTTCGTAGTCTTCGGTTCTCATTGGATAGGGGTAGTGATACACAAATTCCCATGCATACCTAAAACCAATTGCATTGATCAGGATTTCATTGAGATTAATAAACGAATTCTACGCAATTCATGAAAATCCAACCTCAACACTATCAGTGAAAACTACAAGGCGTAGTTGACAAAACAAAATTCAATATCTCACCAGGGTTGGAAAAAATCCGATAATTATCAAAAATCATTTTGATCATAATCAATGACTTTGAATTTTGTAACGTTTCGGCTATTTTACGCATTTTGATCCAGCTATTTTACGCATTTTCTATTTCTGTAACGTTCCGGCTATTTTACGCATTTTGATTATATAATCAATGACTTTGAACATTTAATTTTTTTTATTTCTGTAATATTCCGGCCGGCTATTCCAAAGGCTAAGTAAACCAAAGGAGGCGAAAACGAAATTAAAAAAAAAACGCGAATAACTCGTAGCAAGCAAATAAATTCAGGCGATTAAATTTCATATAAAAAACTCCGAAATCTAATTTAAGTCGAGTAAAACAATTGTAAGACTGTACGCCCACCTTTTTAGCTCGAAATTAGACTGAAAATCAAAAACTTCAAACGGATTTTTCTCGGTACTGCGCAAAAATTTTTCAAAATATTTCTATGTCATTCGAATCACGACTGAAGGGGCTTCAACATTATATATCATTCAACCCATTCCAATGATCATTTGTGGTACCTGATTTTGTGAGGAAAAAACTAACACACCAGAATACAAAGTTCATCCACATTTTTCAAATGGTCGGAACAAGAAAAAACGGACGCCACCACTAGGCAGGAAGAGACATGTGACTCTTTAATAACAAAGCCTTTGATGTACTGTCGCCTGATTTTAATCCGATGTTTTTGCCATTTTAATCATGATTATTATCTTGATTTTAATCAATTGATTATAATCATTCCAACCCTGTATCTCACCCAGGGGTCGATTTAAACTCCTGAGGGACGCAGCCCCTCAGGGATTCGAGCCCTACCGATCCAAAGGCAGGGCTCGAACCCCTGAACTTTTTTCAAAACATTGCTTGCGGCGCAGAAAATTTGGTCAAAGTAGGGTCTTTACAGTGATTCGGGAGAGCTAAGAAAATAAATTTGGTCGACAAAAAGTAGACAAAATTTTCGAAAACTTTTTGTAAATCCCTTCTCGCGAGAAAAACCTAGATCCGCGATCTGACTTATTTCTTATCTTAACAAACAGACGTCAAAGAATTACCAAGTAGTAGCCTATTATACACCAGTAACTCCACTAAAAACTAAACTGTCATAAAAATTTCAAAAAAATAAACTCGCATCGCAACTATTTGGATTTTGGTAATTAATATTAATGCACAAAATGGACTAACTTTTGTCGTTTGTATCCCTGATAGTAGCGCATGGGTATTGCAATGCTACAAGTTGCTCCAAGTGCAACAGCCAGTGCAGCATACACTGGCTCCTTCATCACCATGGCTCTCAATTTCTGGGACATGCCTACCATACCTAAGGCTGATCTGAAAAAAAAACAATGAATAGATGTGAAAGAGTTGAATTTCTACAGCATCACTGTTTTTTCGAAAAGATAGCGAGACAAGTCTGAAAACTATCCACGCAAATAGAAAATTTTACGATTGAATCGTCGACTTAGCACATAACGCTGCATCATTAGCTTACAAAAATATATGTTTGGACGATGAAAAATTTGGGGTGCGTACAGTAAACCGATAAGCCAGTACATTATCAGATCAGTAAACCGATAGACTTAATAATTACATCAATTGCGGAATTAAAGAATTAACGAATAAATATTCCCTGAGCTATAACATAAATTTTTAAAACTACGCGGCGCATGGGAAGAGTTATTTTTTTCCATTTTTTAAATTCATTTTTTGTTTTGAGAATTTTTTTTTTAATTTTTGTAAAAATCCCAGTTTTTAGCTTATGGGATTACATTAGCTTAAAACTGGGTAAATTGTCAAGGCTAAGATTCTATGCAGATAAAAATAGGGACTTATTTAAACATTGGGCACAAATAAATTGGAGTGAGTTCGGTTAGAAAAAATTACCCCCGTGGAATAACACAAGCTTTCGCTTGTTTGAAAAGGTATTTGAAATGTATATTTTTCCCAGCTGGTAAAGTTTAAAAACTTGCGTCATCAATTTAAATGTCTTTTTTTTCAACTATCAAAACATTAAATGAGCGTAAAAAACTTGAATCAAACACACCATTCAATCATGCTATCATAAACTTACACAGGCCAAGAAGAGCACCGCCACACTTGAAAAACATTGCAAACTGGCGAATGAAAAAGACGGAAACAATTTCCCAAAAATTGAAAAAACTAACTACAAAAATTTCATACGATGGAATGGCCATGTTCAGCGAAGAGAAAATGACCATGCGCTAAAATCAACAGACCATATTTCAGTCCCAAAGAAAAAACCAGTAGTACGGCCTAAAAACGCTCGATCGATTGTGTTAAACAAGACCTGAATACATTAGTCCTCAAATCCACAGACTGCCTTGATCGAATGGCATGAAAAAAAAAACGTGTTATCCTCCATTTGATAGCTTGAATGCTATTCAGAATGCCCTCATCTGAATCATTCCGGATGTCCAACCCCGCCACAATGGGAAAACGGACAATAAACGCATTAGTAGTTGTTGTCTCGACTGAAGTTCAAATTCACAAAAAACCGCAACACCAGCGTCAGATAAACATTTATTATCGCTTACCTAGCGGTCCATAAGCCAAAAAAACTGGTGTAAACGACCATTTCGCCAAAAAGACAAATATGCGGTGGATAATTAAACCAATATAACAGAACCCGAATTCAATTCAGTCAGGAAAAAAAACGGAACTAAAACAAAAAAAGAACGAATTAAGAGTCACAGTTCGTTAATAATCAATCAAGTAACAGAACGCTGGACTTAAACCAGAAGAAAATTCTATTGAAAATAAACAAAGCCGACAAAAAAGCAGACAAATGTTATTTCGACTATCGACACAGAGGCTAAGCTGAGCTTCGCACCACTTGCGATACAAATATGAATGTTATGAAAATCAAGCGAAAAAAATCAAAAAATCGTTTTTGTTAATAAAAATTGCCACTTAAGCCCAAAATATCCGGAATAAAATTGCCTCTACCATTAAAAACTCTAAAAAGAGCTTTTTGAATGCTATACAAAAGCCAAGTTTCCAAGAAAAGTCCTTTCTGTGGAACTGAGTAGACAAAAATAAGCAGATATACAATAATCTAAAGTAGCCAAATTTTTCTATTTGCAAGAAAAACAAGTCTCAATTGGAATCGAACTACCGGGTTTTGTCGTCTCAAGCGTGGGGGTTACAGCAACTTGGAATAAAGATGAACCATTGAGCTACAGGAACTAAGCCGACAAAAAGCACACGAAAAGAATAAACGGACGACAATCCGAAAAAGCACAAAAGCTATAGTTTGCAAAAAAGGGCCCGGCCGAATTCGAACCGCGAATCTTTGTCATCTCAAACAGTTCCTTTACCTCTACGCCAGATTTATAATTACGAAGCGGTAACAAAGCCGAAAAACCTGAGCAGAAACCCTTCATGCCGAGAAATTCAGAAAAATTCTTAACTTATAAAAATGTCAAGTCCTTTTTACCATCAGAGCACACACGGGCACAAAAGCTTTTTCAGGACGTAACGACGCAATGAGAGGCCACTAAGTCCATAATAGTTAGGCCGAAATTTATTAAACCGATAAAAAAAGATAAAATGAAAAAAAATCAAAATTTAACAAATCGAGCTGGTTAAATTACAACTAATGTGAAGAGCAAATTTCGATTCGGCCGGATTTTTAAAATGCTTAAAACCACAGCAATTAAATGGCCTACAGCTAAAATAAACAATTCTTAGATGTGACAATTAAGCCGACAAAACATAAGCAGACAAATAATAGGCCGAAACTTTTTTGAACCGGAACAATTACCGTTTGAAAAAAACTGGTCCTGATCAGATTCGAACCGTCCCAGGCGTATTCGGTACCACCAGGCTAAGCGTACAAGAGACACTACAAATTTTGAATACATTATGAGCCAAGGAACCACTAGTTCAATGAGTCCCGTGGACAAAGTTGTTTACTGGAAAAAAAAAGTCTTGTACTCAATTGCAATACCCTTGCTATCGCAATGGTAATAACTTTCCAGAAAAAACTTGATAATTATTACGTATCGAAAAAACATAAACCACTAGAACAAATTAGAAGGTTCCTCAAAGATGAGGTTCCATAAAGCAAGTTCAATTTCTTACTGGAGAAACAAGTCACTTGCCTCGAACGGAAATAAACATCAGTGTGAACAGATGTCTAAAACATAAAAAAGGAGCACTCGTAACCGAGTGGGACATGAATTTGAATCCCATTTCGGTCACATGTGGAGGTGTCAACCGCCTCCTCAAGGCGGAATTGGATACGCCAAATTGGACAACAGCCCCATCCCCCACAGTTGGTCCCGCATTGAGTCGCACATAAAAAGACTCAAGGTTTTTAAACACTCAATCAAAAACATCAACCGACTTTTCTTCTAAAAGGATTGTGTGTAATCTAAAATAAATCAACTTGCAAACCATAAAGCCTCAGGTTAAAATTTGTTTTGCAAGCATACTAATTGGATTTTTTTATTTTACGAAAGTATTTGCTCGTCGCTTAAGTTGAGTCTGAATGGCAAACAATTAAGATCTGTTATTCTCGACACGGAAAAAACTTTGAGTTTTTTAGAATTCAAATCACGACTGTTAATATGGGCTCAAAAGGCAAGGTTTCCGCTCGTGTTTATTGACAGCGAGAACATTTTAACAAAGTTTAATGGAGCAGAAATTAAATATCTACCTGCGACTGTATATCTCTCAATTACTCTGAGGGATCAATAAGAAAAATAACGAATTTGAATTTATTTTCTTTAAAATTTAACTGAAGCAGCAAAAGCAACATGAAAGTATCATTTACACTAGCTATTCTACATGAATGAACATATGTACAATTTACAATCGCACTTGATAAAATACATGATAGAATTTGGGACTATAATTTAATCGTCAGATTGTAATATCACGAAACTTCCAAAAAAATTGTATCACGTTAAGTTTACAATAGTCGGATCTTCATTCCGTGAACTCGGCTGTTTCAATTGTCTCAAAGCTGTTAAGAAAACATTTTTTGTTTCTTCTATCATATTTTTGTACAAAGCAAAATCTTCATCTCGCGCTTTCATTATCGTTTGTAAATTAAATTTCAAACTAACAATTTCTTCTTGTAGCAATTCGCATTTCGAGGATAAATTATCATTAGCTGGAGCTGAAGCACCGTTTGCGTTGCTATCTCTTAAAGAAACAGAGCTGGCATTCATGTGAGCCATCGAACCAGCAAGTCCTCGAGATTTTGAGTTCCCAGTTGGCGGAAGACCCGATGTCGACAAGCTGACGCTATTATTTGTCGAAACGCTAGCAGCTCCAACTTGTTTTTCAAGCATCACACTTCTCTTCTTATGATGCGAAAGCTCTTTTTCAAGTTTCATTTTATACTCAACTGATTCATCAACACGCTTCTGCAAAAGAGCACAAAATTCTCTCAATTTCTCTTTTTCCACACTGGCGGCTGACAGTAGTGTTGAGACTTCTTGTAATTTGTGCTCAAGTTCGGTGTTATGTGCACCATTCAAAGCACTTTCAGGGCGCCTTGATGAACCTGGTCTAGCTTGACTTGAGATTGAGGTCAAACTTGCGTTTTTCGATATCTGAATTGGAACATTTCCGACATCTGATCTTGCACTTGTATTTCTCGAATTTACACTTTCAAGTTCAAAATTATTGGCAAAACTCTGCGACTGCTGGTTTTGACCCATATGTATAGTTAACAACCTCATTTCCAGCTCCTGGATTTTGGATTCTTTTTCTGCAACTAGATGCTTAAGTTGATCAACTATAGCTTTCTCGACTTGTTCTTGTGCCGCAGTTAATTTACCTCCGGGCGCAAACTGAGAAGCTTCTTTTTCAGCTTCTATTGCACGTTTCAAATCCTCCTTCAAAACGTCAATTTGACCCATAAGAGCAGTAACTAACTCATCGTCATGTTGGCTTTTCTCTTTCAGCAATCCAATTTGGTTTTTGAGTGTCTTCGTCTCATTTGACAGTGTTTTATTTCTAGCTTTGCTGCTATCTAAATTCTGTTGCAACCTCGTATTTTCAGATTCGAAGTTTTTGACTTGGGTTCTCAAATCGTCTATTTCCTCTTGTCGTTTCTTCTCAATCACTTTTATATGTGCTTTGTTTCGTTCGTTGTTCGCGTTCACGTGACTGTTGGAGTTGTTCAGGTTGATTGAAGTCGGGTTTGCGAACATCATTTCGTCTTCTAATGTGTCATTTGTTCTTGAGGTTACGTTCGAAGTGTTCGACTGATTGTTAGAAATCGAGCTCAAACCGCTATTGGCTGCAAATTCCTTGTACTCCTAGAAACAAAAAACTACATTCACCAACCACCACAAAAGTACATGAAAGGACCAATTCAAAACAAAAAAGACAGATGATTATGGGACAATTTAGTTGATAAAAAGAATGCAAATTGATTAAAATGAATTTGGTTATTAGCGTTTCAATAATGATTCAACCAATTTTCATGTATGGGAAAATGTATATCACAGAGACTTAATATACTATTATGTACGCATGGAATTATATGACAAGACGTTTTTCAAAAATTGAAATTGTGTGATTAGAAGTTTTGATCAACCCCGGTAGTTCAAAGTCAGAGGCCTGCACAGGAGATTTTTCGAGTGGAGAGGCTTTTTTGAAAAAAAATTGTCGATTTCTGTTTCGGTCAACCATTTCTAATTTTTAAGCTCTGGTAAACCCTATAACGGCCATATTTGGAATGTTTTCTGTGAAATCTTTCTTGAGCATTTTTGGAAGGTGTTGACCGAAAGGAAAATTTACGGTTTATTGGCAATCAGAAATGGCTGTCATAAGTAAACTACTACCAAACAAAAGTATTATTTGAAAACAAAAAATGGCCAGCAGAATTGTGGGGGGGGGGGGGGGCAGTGGCCTCCTACACCCCTTCTCGCACGTTACTTTTCATAGCGAATATAACACTACGGATCTCATAGTCGCATACGGTTCGAGAAGCAAATGAGCAAATTATCTGACCTGCAGTTTCTGCTGTAGCTCGATGATCTTCTGCTGTCTGCCCCTCCACGTGGCCCCACTGCCACTCTTGTTGCCCGATATGATGTCGTGAACAGACACCCCCTCACCCACCTCACTCTGCAGCGCCTTCTGAGTCTTCTTCAACTCCATCTTCACTGTCTCCATCTGGGCCCTGTACTCCAACATTTTGGCTGTAGTTGAGTCCAACCTGTCCTTCAGCTAAACCAAAAGATGCAACCAAGTTGACACCCTACCACCTCAAGTGTTCGCGGAAGAGATTGCTAACTTGACTAAGGAGAATAAAACCGAGAATGTTACACGCATTGCAATCAATGTTACGAGCAATTTTAAAAGAAATGCTACAAGTCAACTGAAAAATCAAAACTAATGATAAATTTTTACTATCTTGCTTCTTCTTGATTTATGTGAATGACATCTGTTTTAAAATCTACAATTACATTCACTGAACAATTAGACCCCCTCATAGATCTCTCACCTGTGTAACTTCTTCTTCGGTCATCTGAACCCTCGCCCCTCCTCCCCCTTTAGCCCCTCCTCCACTGGCGCCCCTCTTCTTAGCACTGGCCACTGCAGAGGCCATCTTCAGGGTAGACACACTCGACAACTCACTGTGGAGCACCTGCAAACAAAAACATATCTAGAGAAAAAAATATTTCAGCCTCGCGCTATAGGCTCATTTTACGATTTCAAGATACGATTTCAACATCAATTTGTCGATGAAATTAAGAAATCGAAAACAGTTTTTTCTGATCGTTTTTTAACTTTGATGAAATTAGCAAAAAACAACTTGAAAAATATGAATTCATTGGCAATTTTTCCATTCCACTGAACAACCTAAACAGGATGTTCTTTAAAAGCATCAGAAGTCAAACTGCGAAAAATCAAATTCAAGACTTCCCTGAAAAAAAAAAACGGAAAAATCAACCCAAAATTATGAAAAACGAATGAAAAACTAACCCAAAATGAGATACAGGTGTGAAGCGGAGCGTTGCAAAATTTGTAAATTAAACAAGCTCTGAGAAATAATAATAACTTTGTTGAAACTGATAATTTCAAACACAGCAACAATTTTTCCAATTTCAATTTTTCTATCAAAACTAACCACGATCAATTTATTCTCTTTCATATTGAAATCACAAATATTCAATTAAAAAATTCTTTGTGAAAAAAAACTTTCAGAGAAAATTTTCAAGAGATAAAGCTCCAATTCTTGATTTTTTTGAAAAGTTTGGGCAAAATCACCCGCACCCTTACAAAATGACTTTCAATTACAAAAATCAGCGTAAATCAGAAGAAAAATTATGCATGCCGACAATAAGTAGGTAGGTAGACAAACGATAGGCCGACTAGTAAATATTATCAAGCAGAAAATTACAAAAAAAAAGGTTCCTGGCCGCACTCAAACCCCAAACTTTGCCGTTCCAAGAATTTGTATTAACTCACCGCTAAGGGTGCAAAAGCAGAAGTAACTTACACAGAAGAAATCAAAATTCAAATTCCTGAGAAATCAAATTCGAGCGTGATTAATTTTTAAGGCTGTTTCCAAGAAAAAAAATGAAGAGCAAAAGCCACACGATCTAAATAGGTGTCTTCACTTCGTTCTTAGAAACTTCACGACTTTTCACTTTGTACATTGCCACAAAATAATTGCAACACTGACCCTGATTTCGTCCTCTTTCTCCGAGATCTGCTTGGAATACTGTTTGCTCTTGTTCTGCTCTTTGTGCAGCTCAGAAGTGACTTCTCTGATCTTCTTCGACAGTTCTATGATCTTGGAGGCTGTGACGTCACCGGTGATAGAATTCGCGCTGATCAACTCCGATGTCGCATCTGAACAGATATAGAGGTTTGAAATCTTCTTCAACGTTGAAAAAATGGATAACTAATTAAGTGAAAAATAAATTTGTTCATTAGCTCTGAAACCAAATTTTTTGTGTTTTCTAATACTTCAGTAACTGATTTATGGTCTGCATAAACCTAATTGCTCATTTTTGCTGCCTGAGAATAGTAATTAAAAACTATCTAGCCGATTTAGCTGCAAAATATCGCGATTTAAGCGTGAAAGCAACTGTAATTGAACCTGGGACTTGTCCAGCTAGCAATGCTTTCTTCTTCAACTTCTTAATCTCGTAGTCTTTCTCTGCAACCAACTTCATCAGTCGTCCATTTTCATCTGCAATACTGCGCAGCTGTTCTTCTACTGCCGCCATTTGCATCACCGAAGTCTCATCTGAAATAGAAAAAGCGGATCGAGACCATAGAAAAGAATATCAACAAGCGAAAAATATCATTAACGTCAGATTATAAAATGATTTCTTTCTGGTGCGAAAACAAAAAGAAAACATAGCCACTCGAAGATTGGAAAGTAAAGAACGCAAGTAAACATTAAAAAAAAACACTGGCTTTCTTGAAAAAATCTCAACTAGCGAATTTCAAAGAAAAAAATAGATGCCCTTTAAGCTCTTTGAATTTGTTGAAAAATTTATGATTGGCGCTTTTTTGATAACATGAACCCAACTTGAGAAAACTGGATCAATAGGTAAAGTTTTTATTACGCTAAAAAATTAAATTCCACTTTCGATACTAGAAATCGTTCGCGTTTTTTCGCGCCATTTCCACGTTCGTATTTGGAGACTGCTATTAACTTAACTTTCAGCAGATGAATTTCAATTGAACTCAAAAAGTGCATTATACCTAAAGGCATTCATAAATGCATTAATATGTATGAATGCACATCTGCAGTTATTAGAGACTTTTAAAACTTTTTCCTGAATAAAAAAAATCAGCAAGACCTTTATAAGAGTCTTCACTTCGTTCATCAATCTTAATTAGGTCCGTAAAGCATTTAAGTTCTATATTTTGCTTTGGAAATGAAGCCTTACAAGTAATGTCTACAACTCTTGCCTACCTTGATTGTTATTCTGTTTGGGTGCCAGAGATAACCCCATGTCATCTCCAGCCTCACTCCTCAAAGTGGATGCCCTAGAGCTGGCACTGTCCGGAGGATTGTTCAAGTTGAGGGAGTCAGCCGAGTAGGATGAAGTGTCTGACCTGCCAGAAGATAGAGCTCTACGTTGCTTCAACTGGGACATTTTGGTTGCATATGTTTGGTTCACATCCGCCGCCGGCATTTTTACAACTAATTTCTACAAATCTGAAAAGCTTAATTTTTTCAAAACTTTATTAGTCAATTTCTAGACTCAACTAGCAAGTTAACTATTTCAATGTAAGCGAATGGATGGCAAACAATTTGAGCTCAATCAACAAAAAAAAGGGTGGCAGGACAATCTACCCTATTCAAGCAACAATGAAATAAGTTTGCAGCACAATTTAACCAGGAAAAGTCAGGTCAGAGCAGCTTTAATTATAATACTTTCATTACATCAGCTAAAATCAAAAGGAGTCGCCACTCTAAATCATAATTACATCGTCTAACATTCAATCAAAGTTGCTTTAGGCTTTACTCTCACGAGCTTCAATCTCATCGTAAATATCTTTCAAATCCTTCCACGCAATCTGTTCACATCCGTCTTCTTTCATCAGCCACAAATTCAAGAACCCACCGCTCATTGAGTCTTTGTATCCAGCAACATAAATCGCATTGGTAGCTAAATCTAGAGCCTCTTTAACCGAAAGATCCCACCTGTATCCGGAATCTAGTACACCGTAAGCGAAAGTGGATCCGGATCCTACGCTGAAAAGATTGTGGGTCAGTCGGGTTCCATCATCGTCGACGTAGTAGAGTCCTGGGCCCTTGGCGTCCCATCCTGCGATCATAGTTCCCATTGAAAGACCATAGCCTGAAAATGTCACTTCAATTCATTCAAAGATCACAATTTATCAATATCAATTTTTTAATGTAATAGTCAATCTTTGCACTGTTAATGCTCATCAAGGTTTTTGAACAACTTCTACAACAAGACGAGAGCATTAAATTAGAGGATTAATTTTAAACTTCTTCGCTCTCAGATGAAGATCACATATGATTCCATTCAAAACCTAAGAAACATCAAACATAGTCGACAGAGAAATGTGACCGAAAAATGGACTGAATATTTATGAAGAATTTCCAACGATAAAACAAAAACTTATGATCTTAACGATATTTCATGATTGAGCTTTTAAGATTATTTTATATTTGACGCTTTTTCGTTGGACAATTAATTCAATTTGAGAAAGCTGGGTCAATAGATTTTTTTTTCCGCAGGGAAAATCTAAACATTCGAATCCACTTTCCAAACTGAAAGTAATTCACATCTTTTGCGCCATTTGTAGATCATACAGTGCTGATTCAAATTATCCGATCAAAACAAAAAAATATAAAACTATTCGAACCAAAAATTAACGCCTAAAATAGAACTTTTATTCTAACATTAGTTATGCCAAAACTGCCTGGCCCATTATAGAGCAAGTGTATTATCATTATAGGGAGCCTCCTACAGACCAAAACTTTTAAGAGAAGTATAATCTCCTTATTATTATTAAAGTTAATATATTTTTGTTTGACAACAAAAAAATGAGGTTTTTTCAATTTAAAATCCCAAAGTTTTGCAAGCACTAGCGATAACACGACAAAAAGCCGCTCTGTAAAGTGCAATAAGACAAAAAATAAGCCTCAAGTTAGTTAAAACTCGACTACGTCTCGAATTCGATCTCCGACCGAGAGATTATGAGTCTCATACACTAACCACTGAGCCACGGACGCTTAATGAATCACAAAAATTAGCCACAAGTAGAACAAAACAGATGCTATGATATTTCCAATGCTACAGATCGTGATTATAGCAAAGTGCTACCAAATAAGTGATAACTTTTAATGAGCAATTTTGTTTGCGAGTTAGGTTAGAAATGAAGAAGGTCCTTGTAATATACTATGCTGTGTAAATACATCATAACCAAGCTTTAAAAATCCAATGTGAGCATGGACATATTATGCTGTGAGCGTGAATAATTTGTGCATTAACAAATTTGAGTCTTCACTTTGTTCCATGGACGGATCTAGGATTTTCACGAGCGGAGGGTGGTATTCTCAAAAAATTTTATCGACCTTTTTTGGGTCGACCAGAAAGATATTCGCAGCTCTCCCAATTCACAATTAAGACCATAATTTGACAAAATAAAATTTCACCCAGGCAAATTTCTGGAAAAAACAGGCTAATCCCCTCCACCCCTCAAAATTAGTATATATTAAGAAAAGGTTTTTTCTGCAAAAACTGGATGTTCTAAAATTTTACCAAAGGGAATACCCTTTGGGTGGTCAGGGGGTCGAATTCCTGAGTGGGTAGAACTATTTCGTTCATTGACACTTAAGAACAACGGCGCATATTGCTGTTGAAATTTTGAAAGCTTGTATGAACCTTTGTACTGGTAGACGATATTGCAAAGTATCTTAGAGGCGGCAGCAGTCGATATTCTGTGTCCATTTCTGAGCTCATACAGTCTGCACTGCTGGGAAAGAACTCGCTCCCAGTACTGGCAATCAGCGGCACCTCCAGCCATTGTTCCCAGCAAATACCTGAGGTAGACATGGACGTAGTTTATTTCAGTTCATTATGGATGGTAAGAGCTTGAAACTGATGCATGGATTATGACTTCATAACTTTAAAACTCGGTATCGCAACCTTAAAACTGGGTATCGTAATCGGCATCGTTAATTTTGTGCACAAACGAAATAACTTTTGTTAGAGTGCTCAAAAGTTTCAAGTTATGTAGAATTTCCATATCCAATCGAAGCCGAAAGTTCAAAGGATCCTACTTCAAAATATATTCTTGTATCTTTAATACAAATAGACTATACTTCCGTCCAATTAAATGATCTGTTTAACTTTTTTTGACTTTTCAAAAGAAAACTTTCTGAATCACAGAATAATTAAACTGACTTGTTGATGTAGATAACTTTCTTCACCGTAGGGGATGCAATATAAGCACCAGCAGTGGCCCTAGAATCAGTTGCAACAACAACACCATGCTTGAATTTGAAGGCCAGCGTTGTCGTTCCTGAAACAAAATTTTGTAATGAAGTCCGAAAGATGTTCAAATGAATAATAACCGTACTTTTACCGGTTAATTATTATAGGAAAAAATCGGTGTAATCGAAATCAGAGTCTAAAATCAGAAATAAAAATGGATGAACTGCTTGTTTAACATTGCCTTAGAAATCAGAGGTATGATTTCAAACTGATAATTGAAGCGTTGATAATGAACTGTAACATTTTCGGGCTTTAGTTTAAACTCGGCCCATCGATTTAATCACTCACCTTTGTTGAATTTGATAGCCGGGTTATCTTTGCATACTGACTTCGAAAACTCGAGTGGTCTTTCAACTGAAGGAAGAACCATTTCTCCAGGCGCGTCTTTAATCAGCTCCTCGTTTTCAAGTTCGGCCAAGAACATTTTCGGCTTAGTTGACAGAAAACCCAGGGACATGGGGTCGCCATTTGAAACTAAGTACTCTAAGGCCATAACTTCAGTTCTGAAAAAAAAACATGACGAATTTGGCGTTTGCCTCAAATTTATTAAGTTGACAGCTATTTTTTCTCAAAAAGTGAAAAGACGTTGAAATAAACAAAACGTGTATTTTACCAAAGAGGACGAAGAATGAGTTTATCATAACACAATCGACAACGCAACCATAGCTCTTGAGCATTCAACTACAAACCTTCACGAGGACAAAGATATAAAAGATAAATTAACAGATCTTCCACGCCTGTTTTAAATCAGTTGTACTCATGCTGAAATTTCTTTGATTGCTGATAAATATCCAGGACTTCGAATTTTGCTTGTGTTTGATTATTGCATCAGGCTGGGGAAAGGGATTCCAACATCTTTTGGTCTTTCTAAAACCCTCCGCGATTTCTCTTCGGGGGAGGGGGTCCACCAAAAGGGGGTCTTCCGTACTCCCCGAAACCCCCTGCAGCTGGTGGTCCTCCAAATCTATCGTATGAAGAGTAACCTGACAGTCCCCCTCGCGAAGAATAACCACCTGCTGGTGGGGGCATTCTAGCAGCATAGGGGTCAGGATGGGCACCGTAAGGGTCATAAGGATCCCGACCGTAGCTCGGAGGTCCTCCTCGAGCGTATGGGTCTCGTCCGTAAGAAGGAGGATAGTCGTATGATGGATACCTATCGTATCCATAGGGATCGCCACCTCCTGGGTAGCTGCCGTAGCCTGGTGGCTTGTGATCACCAAAATCACCACCTGAATATCCTAAAGCACGCACAAAATTGCAGCATATTTGTCATGACCAGAGAACTACCGACAATTTGCTTCTCATGTTTACGATAGAACATAAAAATATAAAAAATTGCAGTAATTTTAAATTACATAAACTTGGAGATCAGTTTGAGTCAAAATTAGTGTCATTGTCAAAGTTTGTGTCATCTAGTCGAAAAAACGGTACAAGACAGAACATTTTAACCCCTATTAATTTTTGAGGCAGTCAAAATAGGGTGAAAACCCAGCCTACTCGATAGTTACTTCACAACTTACGAGAGACACCGAAACAAAAATCTCTTCCAATTCAAATAATCTTTTAATATTGATATTGTCGAGTTAAGATAACCCAATTTGAGAAAACCAGATCAGTATTTAAATGTGAAAGACACTCCAGATCTAAAAACTTTTGAAACAAAAAATTACACAAACGTTTTGTTCATTTTTTCAAATGTACCGCCTACTCAAATGTACACATTGATGTAACACTCAAGTGCATGTTTATTTATGGCTCTTTGTCCTCACTTCCACCTCATATACGCAACAAATTTATGGTGAAACGACGGGTTTTACAAGACGGTTAAGTATGAAGAACAAATATGTTTGTCTTGGCTCAATTAGTCTGCATGTCAATTTTTGTCAATCGGACATGTGAACAAAAAATCACTTTAAAAATTCGCAGGTGGGGTGGAAAGACAACAAGCCTTTATCATTTATACATAGCTCATAACTCGATGCAGCGCTTAAATTAATACTAACAAAATATGCATGCACATTGTATGATCGCACTAATGATTGAAAACACAACGATTATTTTTGCTTCTAGGATGGAGAGCTATGATGGGAAAGACCAAAATATATAAATTTTTTTTCTGTGTCTGAATTAATTACCGCCTCGTCCACCTCCACGACGTCCCCCCATGCCTCCTCCCCTTCCCCCGCCAGGGGGTTTCATCCCTCCTCCCTCTGACGCCATGAGCTGCTGTTTCTCCCTGATCTGCTGCAGTCTATTCTTGCTATCTGGAGGAACTGGTCTAGCTAGCGCACATTTCATCACTGCGTCTTTGATCTGCATGCCGTCTTCGTTCTCAATCGCCCGAAGACAATCTTCCCGCTCCGTGAAGTCCACAAAGGCAAAGTTCTTCGCCTAAAGCAAAAGTTAATTAACAACTTTGAATTCCATCTATCAACAGTCAACCAAGCAAAAAAATATGCACAACACATCAATTTCGAGGTACGATATCATTTTTGAGAACTTTTCAGAAAATCTTTAGGAGTGCGAGAAAATCTATTGAAATCCATTCACAAGTTCGAGAGTCTATTGAGCTTCTGCATAATGAAAGTTTAAATTCAAGAGTAACGATTGATTTCAACAACCACTCACTTTCTTAACACGTTCTACATTTCCGTATCTCGAGAATCTTTCTTCCAGGTCACTTTCGGACACACTGTCTGTCAGCTTAGTGATGTAGACGTTCTTGATCTTTCCTAGCACTTCATCATCCGGGTCGTCAAGAGGGTCAGACCAGGCACAACCATATCCAGTGTAATTGTTCCAGGCCTTGATTGGTATAGTTCCAGGGTCCAGTCTCTTTTTGGCCTACAAAAGGTCAACACTTCAAACAGTTTCAAAGCTGCAACTCGAAACGATGCAAGTAACCTCCATTTTTGTTTTCTAAATAAATGTTGGCATCTGTTTGATGGGTTTTTTGCGGCTTTTTTGTTGAAAAACACTTTCATTTTTTTTTCTTTTTGATGTCCTTCGCAAATTGCACTACGGGTTAAAAAGGACATGTCCAATAGAATTAACCGAAACCATGAAAAAAATTGATCATATGCTAGGAAAATATTCATTCCAATGCTGCTCATTGTTAAACTCTACGATTTCCTGTCATGCATGCTGATTATCGAGACAGGTGAAGTCAATTGATTCGACTTGACTTACATGCCCAGCCGATTTGTGATCTACAAAATCGAGGAAGCAGAAGCCCTTATTCTTCAGGTGGGTGTTTGGATCCGCCGGTTCCTGGATCTCGACATTAGTGATCCCGTCCACAATAGCTGAGAAGGCTGCCATGATCTCCTCGCTGTTCTTTTCTTTTCTGATAGGTCCCACAAAGAGACGCCGGTTCGGTTCGTTGATTTTAACATTCATGCGAATGGATCGGTTGCGACCTGAAAATCATACCATAACAGTAAAAAAAAAGAGCAAAAAAATCATTTCAACTATGCGTGCATTTTGAAGTATATTTCACGAAAGAAACTCAAACTACGTTCACTATTCATGTGCAATAACCAACTTACCAGACATCTGGCACTCAAAACCATCCCACAATTCGACACATTTACGCGCAGTTTCAGCGTCGAAGAATGTCACAAAGCCATATGTTTGATTTCTCCCAGTTTCGGGGTTCATCATTAGCCGCAAATGCCAGATGGGACCGCTCTGCTCAAATTTCTCCACCAGGTCTTCGACCAAATACTCCATTGGAATCTTTCCGAAGTAACACTGCGAGTTTTTCGGCGGCTTGAAGTCCTCCATACCAGGACCTGGTCCATAAGAGCGTTGACCGCTTGTTACCTCGTACTTGTACATAGTTCGATCTAAGATCTTTTGCATCCTATCGCTCGTGGGTGCGCTCGACGCTTTGGCGTCCCCGCCGCCACCACCACCACCGTGACCACCGATTTCCATTCGTGTTTCACCGCCGCCATGATATCTTGGTTCTGGTTTAAAAGATTGTTGTGGTCCCGGTGCAGGGCGAGCATGATGCATTTGCTGGAAAGGGCGGTTGTCCTGTTTGACTCCCATGATTGGCCTAGCTACTTGAATCAGAAGCGCCCCGTAGTCTTGTATCCCTGTGAAGTCACTTGACTTGTATTGAATTATTACTTCTGAGAGAATGTTAGGGTTCACTCCTTTGAAGTACATGGCCACATCGTTGGCAAAACCCTCTGGAGGGTAGTAGCCTTCAGCAATGAGATCGTCTAACTGCTGGGCAACGTATCGCTCCAGTCCAAGACTTAGAAGCTTTTCGTAAGCACCAGTTCCTGATGTACCCATATTTTTGAACTAAAAATGTTTTTAAGAAGTGTCTACAAAAAACTCGAAATATAGAAAAAAAGCAAGGATAGCCAGTTGCTGTGCAAGTTTCGCATACTGTTCCGACCTCTGTACTACAAGCAAAGCAATTAAAAAGGCTTTTCAGATTTTTGTTTTAGGGCAATAGACATGGATTATATTGAGAATTATGCAAGAATGAAGTGGTTAAGTATTGTTTAAAATGTGCAGTAGAATTAAATATGCCGTTCCTTTTTTCTCCGCTCAATTAGTCTGAAAAACGGAAAAATTCAGATCAATTTTTCTTGACATTGAGAAAAAAATTTTTATTTTTTTCGGAATCAGATCTACCACCAATAGGGCTTAACATAATAGACCGCCTTTGAGTTAATTAAATCGGTCCGAAAAAAACCACCATACGCCATAGTTACTTCCCATCCCCTATTCGGGGAGGGCGGGGGAAGTGTTAGGATGGTCGGAACAATTAATGGAACTACGCAGTAACTAAAAACATTACATAAACAACTTATTTTCACTAACTCCCAAAATCAAACGAAAATATTCTTCGAAAAGGAGCAAAACAAGAAAATTAAATTTTTTATATCATAAAAACTGAAACACAAATAGACAAAACAAAAGATATCGCAAAAATGCTTCGACCACAGTTATTAATTGATTGACTGCTCATTGTAGTTGCTCAAAAACAAAACAGCTAAGTAGAGTGGTCGAAGCAATTAATTTGACCAAAACAATTTACAAAAAATACTCTTTCGAAATCAATACTCAAAAATCTCGATAAACAACAGAAACTTGCAGAAAACTGACTCGTCTCTCGGTGAAAAATGGAAGATGAAAAAGCGTCTCTGTGTATCCTTTCCGCAACGTTGAAGGCAAAAAATAGCCTTTGCGGCTCCTCAGAAAACTATCCGTCCGATTGGGAAAAACACCTAAATTCACATGGCGATGGCTAAAAACATGAAAAAAAGGTGACAATATCTAGTCATAAAAACTATTTGCTGCAAAAGGTTTTCACTTACCCTCAATCTTTTCGGGATTTTTCTGGCCATTATAAAATACTCACTGAGCTTACAATCTTTCGTCTACATCAGTTTGAAGGTCCCGGTAGTCTTCATCGCAATCTTCGAAACAAAAATTATGCGAGGACGTGAATTTATTGTTCATTATCATATACCGTTAAATGGAAATAGTGATGTACTATAATTCAAAATAACAAGTTTTAAATCAAAGTTATTGCAGTTATTGTACCACGGCCAAAAGCTCAAAAATTGAAAAACCACTGCCCAAAGTTTGAATCTTACCTTTTATTTGGCTGTTTCCAGTCCGATCGATGCTACCATTGAACACTTACAAGCAAATCATCAGAAGTTTAGGCCACATATTATTTGAGTTTTTGAAGCAAAAACTATAAGCTCCGGCAAGGTCAGTCGTAAATATGTATTTATCGCTCCGCTGATAACCAGCGGAATATAATATTGTCCCATCCGGTGATGTTATCTAAAAACAAACGCTTAGATATTGAAAATTCTGATATCTAAACAAGGTTCCAGCCCAATTATACCCGCCGCGACTAGAAACAAAAAACCTACAGCTCAACCAATAGAAAATTTTTAAGACTAGGGCTATAAATTTAGCTGACCCGGGTGTCGATCTTGAGGTAGCCGCCTTCAAGAACATAATAACTGAGATAAACTGTAGAGTTGACATCCAATCGGATAAGAGGGCATTTTTCAGATAATGGATCTATAGTTTCCATAACTATAAACATCAGCTAATAAAGTCAGAGCAGTGATCATTTTCATCAACAAATGCATTTCTAGGTTTTCGGATCACTTGGGGTGATTAGGAGGATGAATAAGAAAAGTTGGCGTAACTTGCTTCAAGGTCTCGAAAAATAATAATATATTACACGATGTAATGTTATATTAAACATTAACTCATCGTCTGAATGAATGAATCGGTATTCAACGTGTTATTAAAAAATTTTGTAAAAATCTCAAAAAAGATGAGCTGGTAGTTTGAAGTCGCTTCTACACAGTAATAGAGTACTAATTTAAAAAAAAATTATACTAGAATTTAATTCCCAAGGTTTGACATTAAACTATCTGAAAAGAAACAAGACTGCTCGTATATCACGGCAAAGCCCTGAATGTTCCTACTGCCCATTATTTGGCTGTTTCCAGTTCGACGAAAAATGATCGACGAAAAATGACTGAAAAAAAACCACATCGAGCATAATATTCCGTTCTCTTCAAAAGTCGGAACAAAAAAATATCCCACTGCTGCTCCGATAAGCTTCGTTCTGATACATCCTTCTGTAATCAGAAGTTCGAAAGTATCATAGTAAACGAAGTGTACAGTCAGGAGTTACTTCCTCATTATCCAGACAAAACCCTCGGAATTTTCTAGATATGGAAGAATAAAGTATAACGTGGATAGCAGTTCAGATGGCTGGGAATCAAGCCAACCAGATTGGGAAAACCAAATCTTGCACAGAGTAAACTGGAGTTGAAAGTGACTCAAAAAGACTGACCTGATATAAGGCTACGGGTCTATCATATACTTATATAAAGCTGCGCTTTTGTTCCCTTGGCTCTATAAAAAACTTCTTGTTAAGTAGTTTTATAATTAACAGTGCCGGGTACACCAGCAGCATTCGCAACCTGTATTGCGAGGAAGCTTAACAAAACTACCTGCCCTGGGTTCGTCAGTACACGTGTACAAGTTCTTACAGAGCTTATTTAGAAAAATCTGTGCTGGGGCCGGCGGCACCTTGAACTTTAAAAGCTTTTGATTGAAAAACAAAACCTTCATTAATTAAACCTTTTTATTGGTCAGATTCAGTTTTGGTTCCATAAGTCGACGTTTTTAATCACTTTTCTGACCCGCAACCAATTTTAGTTAGATAGTATTGGCAAAAAAAAATATTTTAGATTTTCTCAGTTTCGAGGGTCCAAATTTTAGGGAACCCTCCTCGCGAAAGAATGTTTTACAAAACTCCATTTTTTTCCTCCAAGGTAGGTTGACCAGTTCAACTAACCTTGTTTTAGGACAATTAGACCGCTTTTAAAGTTCATGGAACAAAGTTCCACTGTCTAATAAAAAATAGCTGAACGGATTGTTCCGATCCTGTTTTTAACGGCGTTCGTGTATTTTGGGTATCTCGAGACCTAAGTATGGGAACGTTCTTATTTTCTAGAGTGGGAGGTTTTTTTTTTATTAGTGGCCTTTAAGCTGTAACGGGTTCTAGTCTCATGTCGCAAGCGAACGGAATTGGCTCCGACCGTTTTTGAGGTAGAAAAACACAAGAGATAGTGTCCCTGACTCTTGAGCCAATGGTTATAGGGCCTATTTTTCTTAAGCTTCAATTGTGACCAAAGTAGGCGACTGTTACATAGTGTTTTTATGGCGCTCCTGGGTGGTTTTACGACATCATGACTACGGAGTCGAACCCACTTGACACAGCTCCGGGCTGCATGCCCATTCTAGAGTACCGGTGGTACGGTTCAGCGGGAACGTGTAAGCCTTCCGGTTGTACCGTGATAGCTTTTTAAGAAAACTTGAGAAAACTTCCTGGTACGCTCTCCGAACGAGGCCTAGCTAACCGAGTAGAGGGGAGTAACAAGGGGGACAAAAACAAGAGCAAAAAGACAAAAAGCGAAACAAAAACAAGAAAAAAGTATAGAAAAAGGAACAAAAACCATAAAACAAAAAATACAGTGACTTTGATACCAGATGAGTTGGATCAAACCTTTATATTAATTAAATAGTATACCCATACTGTTTTATAAGACCGATCGTTTCGATCAATCCAGCAATCTAAACCGTTGACTTCAAAAAGGTGCCCGAGTGGGGGGCGTTGTTAAGGGTTTTCAGATAGCTTGCAACCTAGCCGGACCACTAGGAGACTTGACTGGAAAAGGTGACCAGCCGAGTGGGAAAGTGGTTCACAATGACAGAACCGGACCACTAGGAGACTTGACTGGAAGAGGTGATCAGCCGAGTGGGAAAGTGGTTCAGAAAGACTGAGCTGAACCGCTAGGAAACTTGACTGGAAGAGGTGACCAGCCAAGTGGGGAAGTGGTGCTGGTGTCAAGTGCAGTGCACGTCAAGGGGACAACCAGCATGGGATCACTACAGCAAGAAGAGGACGCACAGGGGTGTTCTCAAGTTGGGCAAACGGGTATCGTTAAAATCCACATTACATTATAGGAAGTAAGTGTAAAATTGGATAAACGGAGCCCCATTGTTTTGAGGAAGTTTTTACACAAGCAGGCTTGGAAAAAGGTCTACGGTTTTCTCTCGAGAGGTTTAGCACCCGGCGCTTAAGGGATTTTTCGGCTTAAGAGGGGGGCTAAAGAGGGGGGAGGTTAGAAGGGGGGCTGGTTAGGTTAGAGGTTGATGGTTGTAAATTGCAAAAAGGGGGGACACATTAGAGTAACTAATTGTTCGGCATCGTCGATTTAGTTACATTACATACTTACACGCGTTGGTTATAAGAAGCGGATATCCAAATTTAACATCGAGTTAAGGTAGGTACCCTGGTCGGATCGGTAGGGGGGAACGGACATAGACAGTTTTTGTGATACCCCATAAGATCGCTAGCAGGGGGGAGGAAAACGCGTGGCAATCGGGTACCAGACATTTTTTCAGATAAAGGTTGATATCTGTCAACTTTGAATTTCAGGTGGGTTCATCTCTCTGTTTTTGAAATTTTTCCTGTTTAAATTTTTACGTTTTGGTGAAAGTTTGTTGTTGGTATTTGAACGAACAGGTGATCACAAGATACCTGCGAAAAAGTTGGGGTTTCAAAAAGCCTGAAACAACGAAAGGGAGATAAATACAGGGGGGTCAGTGTTTGGATTTTGGCCATTAAGATAGGGATTTTGGGAAAATTTTACTAGAGCTCAAGTGGTGGTACACGGTACAGCGGTTCAAGAGTCCCCACAACGAAGAAGAAGAGATCCTACTATCCAGACACTTAGTGACAAGTCTTGGGACAGTACCGAAGAATTCTTGGGACATTGCAGTCTGGGGACGGTCTTGGGACAGTGCAGTCTTGGGACAGTCTGGGGACGGTGCAGTCTTGGGACAGTCTTGGACCAGAGCAGTCTTGGTACGACACAGTCTTGGGACACTGGTCTTGGGACAGTAGTCTTGGGACAGTGGTCTTGGGACAGTGGTCTTGGGACAGTGGTCTTGGGACAGTGGTCTTGGGACAGTGGTCTTGGGACACTGGTCTTGGGACAGTAGTCTTGGGACAGTAGTCTTGGGACAGTAGTCTTGGGACAGTAGTCTTGGGACAGTGGTCTTGGGACACTAGTCTTGGAACGGTAGTCTTAGGGCAAGAGTCTTGGGACAGTAGTCTTGGGACAGTGGTCTTGGGACACTAGTCTTGGGAGGTCGTCTTAGGGCAGGGGTCTTGGGACAGTAGTCTTGGGACAGTAGTCTTGGGACAGTAGTCTTGGGACAGTAGTCTTGGGACAGTGGTCTTGGGACAGTAGTCTTGGGACAGTAGTCTTGGGACAGTGGTCTTGGGACACTAGTCTTGGGACGGTCGTCTTAGGGCAAGGGTCTTGAGACACTAACAAGAAGTACTGGGACAGAACTGAATAGTCTTGGGACAGTAGATAGGAAGTCTAGGAACAGTATAAAGAAGGGGCGTGACGGTACTAAGGAGTGCTAGGACAGGTTGAAGTAACCAATCGCAAAATTGAATTTTCTAACCAGGCATAAAGATCCGGTACTGTGGGGATCAAGAACATATAGAATTTTCAAAAAGCTTAGGAAACGTTGTTTTTATTGTAAATTTCTTTTTATCAATTTTTTCAAAGCAGGTTTTAACCTTAGAGTAGAATTTTGTAGATAGTAATACTGTAAATAGGAACAATTGTAAATAAAAATAATGAGGCGGAGCAGGGTACCGGTGGCTGAAAAAAGATCTACTGAAGCGAAGACAAAATATAACTCGTCGCTACGTAAAACGACATCAATGGGTCCAAAGATAACAAAGAAGAACTTTTCAGTTAGCATGGTCAATACGAGGAGTAATACAGAGAACAGAGCAAAAGAGGGCACGGAAGGGAAGCAAGCAGAACTCACCATTGAGATTGAACTAGAGACACCAGACCAAAGTGTGGATGAGGTGGGAAAGAAGACGACAGAATCAACTCCGATGCCGCATGCGGAAGAACCTAATCCAAAGTCCATGGAGTTCTCACCGATAGACAATGTGGAAGACACAACAGGCAACACGCCAGAAACGGTGAAGGACGAGTCTCAAGCAAAAAGAACGTCTTTTACTGAAAGATTGGCGATAATGGTCGGAATGAAGTCGAGAGACGCAGTAATGGAAGAGACGAAAGCCGAGAAAGGCAAAACATTCGGAACAGTCTCCATAAGAACGACAGACACCGATCAAAACGAAGATCAGATCAGACCGGGAACAGCAACCGACAACAGGACAACAACAGACCATGGAACAGCTACTCTTGAGTTAGGTGATTTGATGGCAAAGCTAGATCAAATAGACAAGAAACTGAAGCACAGCGAAGAGGATAGAGATGTGATAAGGAAGGAAATAAGAAACAACAAACATGAATACCTGGACAGCTATTTCAACCTAGCGAGAGCGACAGATGAAAAGCTTCAGCAGATGTCGGACAAAGTAGACACCACTGATGAAGAGCGAGACAAGAACATCAGAAAAGACATGCAGGAAATGAAGCAACGATACGACGCAGTGAATAGCCAGTTGGGGAGTTTGGAAACGAAAATGGATACGATGAGTAGGGACCAGGCTGAGAGCTCATGTGCAATACAGACAAAGTTAGACGCCATCTTGAGGAACTCAACGCCACAAGACAGTCCAGCAGCGGAGCGGACGCAAAGCAATAGAGTTGACTTCGTGGAACCACAACGGAGATAACGGCAGTCAACACCGTTACCGTTACCCCGGGATGCTGCGAGTACAGAACAGGGGGGGGGGGGGGCAAAAGCGATCATGAAAAGTGGAACAGCGAACACAACCAGTGGTCCAGGGGACTCCACGACTCACAACAACGTGGGACCGGAAGCCATGACATGGGCAAGCACCTGGGAAATGATGAACAGGACACTGGAAGCCTTAGCCACAAGGAACACCGACTCGAGTGACAGAGGAGGCAACAAATCCAGGAAAACTTTCAAGAAACAAATTCAAGAAAAAATTCAAGGATGATTCAGACGGATGCATTGACACTTGGGTAGAAGTCATGAGGTTGCACTTGGAACAAGACAACTTGAACGATGAGAGGCAAACACGCACCGCAATACTGAGCAACTTGAAAGGCTCAGTATTGCGGTGAAGGAAGAGGAACGGAAGAGTTCCTCTTCCTTCTTCGTGGTTGCGAAGAAGGAAGAGGAACGCGACACAGCGGATAAAATCTTCGAAATATTGTTAAATCGATTCGGGTCAGGCATGAAAGGTCATCAAGCGATGATGCAATTTGAAAAGAGAAGGCAGAGAGACGATGAATCGATAGACAGGTTCCCAAATGATCTAGAGAGCTTGAGACGAAGGAGTGACCCGGAAGAATCCACCAATAGAAGGAACTTCAGCATCGCCTCAAAGTTCATTGATGGGGTAAAGAGTGATGACTTGAGAACAATGTTAGCAACATACTATACATTGTCGAAAGACAGTGCACCAACTCCAGAAGAGATGAGGCAAAAGTCAAGAGAGTACATGCTAATGAAACCCAAGAAATACTCGTACTCAGATAACAGGAATACGCAAGGGGGGAATCAACCACAAAGGTCGTCGTGGTACAAACCCAGAGATGACATGGACAAACGTAGATCATGCGCGAACTGCGGGTCAGCTGACCATCATGTGGCGGATTGCACAACATACAAGCAGGGCATGAAGAGTTTGGGATATGCACCCGATGAGGACGATATGAGCCAGATGGAGGAACACGAGTTCCATAGTGGCTTGATCATCAAAATAGGTGCAAGATGCTTCTTCTGCAACCAAGAGGGGCACTTCAGGATGGACTGTCCGTTGTTCTGGGAGGCAGTCAAGAACCAGAGTCATCCAAAACACAAGTTAGCGTTAGCAGCGGTACAGAACCAGAGAAATAGACAAGGTGAATTTGAAACAAAAAACGTAGAAACACCAAGTGCGGAACTGCCAACGAAAACAGTGAAAGCTGTAACGCAAGTTAATAGTACAATAGAGGCCACGGCCAGAAACGCCCTAGAGATAAATTATGAGAAGGCGGCGGCGGAAGCTATCAATAAAGTGAAACAGGACCTGGCGGCGAAAGAAATAGAACAACGACTGAAGCAAGAGATCGAAAGACAGAAAATGAACGAGGAATTAGGTTGCTCGCAGCCAATACCAGAGGCTGTAACGGGGTCGACAAAAAATGGAAACTGCAACACTGTAAAGATGGTGACGGGGAAGCCATTCGGTATAACAAAGATCGGGGCAAGAATAATGTCAAAAATCACCGTGGGCGGCCATGAGGTAACGAGAAACTTGAGCGAACCAAATGACCAGACAATAATGCACATTGATGTGTACGCAGATTACTTGAGTGGTATAAGCTCACAAACGACTTCTAGAGCATTGAGGGCACTACTCACGAGAGGGGGTAGCAAGTCAGTCCGAGTTGATAACAGGTACACAGAGGCTTATGGTCCGCATGAGGTGATGCTAAATATAGATGGGATCAACATCTATACGAAAACAATGATAACATCTACGTGGGAAAATCTACGTGGGAAAAGAAGAGTTGAAAGTGAGATCGATTGGACACTGCGCCATGCTTGAGGAAGATGCAATTCACATCGGGACAGAGGCAGATGTGTCAGCACATGTGCTCGACATAAGTGGCAAGAAGACTCAGCTACGGGGGTTACTTGATATGGGAGCGGTCTTGAGTGTCATACCAATCGAAACTTGGGAACGAATGGGCTTCAACAAAAATGATATGATAGACTCAAGAATACGGTTGTCAGCTGCAAACAAAGGGGCGCTGCGGGTGTTGGGCAGAACGCCGATAATAGCCCTAAATCTGGGGGAACGCAACCTGTGGATGAGCTTTCTTGTCGTAGAAAACCTAGATGAGTCTGACCAATTCATATTAGGCAGAGACTTCATCAGGAACTTTGATGTAACGATTGATCTAAACAACGCAATGTTCAGGATACGGAACCCGGATAGGAGGTACGCAATTAAACCGGTAAATTTAATAATGGCGAATGAGAACAAAGCACCGGTATTCTTGAGTAGGAGGGTGAGGCTAAAGGCGAACTAAGCGGCGATCGTAAGCTTACGAATGAAAAATTACAATGAACTAAGTGACAACAAGCAGGTATGCATAGTGCCAAATCCAAATAGTCAAAGTGATGCTGTTTTAGGAAGATTCTTCTCGATAACGAAGAGCGGTCTCTGCGTGAGTGTCTTGTTGAATACCCTTGACATACCAATCACGATACAGAGGGGGAGGAAACTGGGATATGCTTTACCCGTAAAAACTTGATATGAAATGACTGAAAACCATAAACAAAATGAAGTTGTTGATTGTCCCAATCATAGGGACAAAATTTGTATCTTGAGACGATTGAAGAAAATAAAAGGTTCATCAGGTCTTGTAAAGTCACTTAAGTCAGAGACAGACGATGGGCTATCGAGCTGTTCGAATTTCCCGGATCGGCCCACACTAGATGAAATGCAGAGTGATAAACCGGTCCTACCGGAAATTGAACATTTAAGAGGCAAGTTAACGGACGAACAGCTCGAAGCCACCAAGGATGTACTAGAACGGAACGAGGAAGTTTTTTCAAGACATAAGGCAGACATCGGGTGTTGTAATTTTGTTGAGCATGAAATAGAACTTGAGGAAAACGCAATACCGCACAGGGAGGGGGCGAGGCGCATGACCCCACACAAATCGGATGCGTGTAGAAAGGAGATTGAAACGCTACTAGAGTATGATATGATAGAACCATCCAAATCACCGTGGGCCTGTGGAGTAGTGATGGCCAAAAAGAAAGGCGACCAGTTGAGGTTTTGTTGTGACTTTCGATACCTGAACTCCGTCACGGTGAAGGATGCCTATCCCATACCTAGGATTGATGAGAGCCTCTCGAAGATAGGTGATGCAAAATTTTTTTACGACTCTTGATTTAGGTTTGGTTTTTTGGCAGGTACCACTCAGGAAGCAGAGGACAGGGACAAGACAGGGTTTGCCTGCTAGTTGGGTCTGTTTCAATGGAAACGGATGCCGTTTGGTCTTTGCAATGCCACTGCCACATTTCAGCGGTTGATGGCACACGCGCTGATAGGCGTGACGAAGAAGTACGCAAACTGGTAATGTGCTATGTGGATGACGTGGTAATAGCGACAACCACACTGGAAGACCACATTGAGAGACTTGACGAAGTATTTGCGTGTATGAAGAGGTCGGGGCTAAAGTGCAAACCATCAAAGTGTGAAATACTCAAGGATTCGATAAAATACTTGTGCAGGATGGTGGAGAGACACGGCATCAGACCAGATCCAGACGCAGTAGAAGCAGTTCTAACTTGGAAATTGCCAAAAACGGAACATCAATTGATGAGCTTCCTGGGTTTTGCCAATTACTACAGAGAATTCATCAAAGGCTATGCAGACAAGGTTTACCCGATGCAACAATTAATGAGACACAAGGGCCAGAAGTTCACGTGGAACAACGCATTAGAAGAGTCATTCCAGAGAATAAAGAAAGAGTTGTGCGAGGCACCAGTACTAGGGATGCCAACAGAGAAAGGGATGTACGTGCTGGATACGGATGCGTCGGTAGTAGCGATTTCTGGAATTCTCCATCAGGAACAAGAGTGGAACGGGAAGACAGTCTTGAGACCAATAGCGTACGGGAGCAAAGTCCTAAGTGACACGGAAATGAAGTACGGGGCACCGAAAGCGGAGATGTTCGCGGTGATTACCTTTGTCGAGAAATATAGAGCATACCTAGGCAGCGAGCCATTCAAGCTGCGAGTCGACAACAGGGCACTAAGCTGGCTGAAAACGTACTCAATGGACCAAAGTTACATTGGGAGGTGGATAGTTCGCCTGGACGGATACAAAATGATAATTGAGCATAGAACACGAGACAAACATCAAAACGCTGACAGCTTGAGCAAGAAGACGGAGTTCTACGAGAGACAAGAACAGAGGGAGGCAGATAGACCGGAGATCAAGGATGGCTTCTCCTTCATGGACAAGGAAACGTAAGACAGTCTTTCACTCACGAGATGGTTGGACAAATCAGGCAAACCAATAGAAGATCACCCCGAATTATCAAAAGAAACTCCGGAGAAAACAATCTTGAAAAAGAACCGAGGGATGCCGATAGGAATAATGCTCAAGTCAAAGATCGTGAGGGAGACGCTCAAAGCAAAAGGCTATGATCTTAACCAGGTGGAGACGGGAGAGGCACAAATAGACGATGACTTAAAGAGGTTACTCGAGGAACTAGCAGATGATAAGCCCGTGATAAGAAAATAGTAAGGAGGAACCTGAGGTCACAATACTGCGAAAGAGCGGGATAGTTAGTGATGGAAATACCTCGAAGGTGACTAACCCTGATGGGAAGGAAGTGGTGCAGTCACTGGTTGAAAAAATCCCAGCCGACATACTTGAACAGACTCGGGTTAGGAAAAAGAGAGTGGAGTTCAAGGAACAGGCTGAATACCTGGGACTAGGTCAAGAATCCGGGGAGCGGTCCACGTCCACGGAGGAAGGAAACACTGAAGGAGGAAATTTGTCCGGGGAGTGTGAAATGTGGGATGAGGACTCGGAAGGGAGCAGCGACAATCAAGATAGTCTCTGCATGATATTGGCAGAAGAAAAGATTAGACACCGCGACAGGGAATTACAAACAGATCCGTCCTCAGGAACCTTCAACTTGGACGTACAGGAAGTACGAGGAGGTGAAGAACTTGAAAGAATTGCAGTTTCGAGGAAGCCATTCAGGGAACTATCATACAACTCAAATGTCAGAACAAATCTGGTGCCAGAAGATGGCATGAAGATAGTAAAGAGGATAGTATGCGTGAAGCTGAATGACGACATCCACAACCCTGGGGAAATGAATGGACAGATCATGGCACTGAAGGAACATGTCAAGGCGAGATATAGGCTGTCAGACCTGATAAGAGCCCAGAAGAATGACAAGATGACAAGTAACCTCTCCAAATGGATCCGAATGGGGTTCAAGGAGAAAGGGGAACTTGAAGAAGACAGCTACAAGATCCTGAGCCAGTTCTACAAAGAAAGGAAAGAGTTAATCTATCACACAGCTGACGGGGTGGTAGCATGCAAGAGAAAAGACGAGGAGAAGGTATTATACAAACACAACCTCATCATATTACCGCAATTGTATCAGACAGAGGTGCTGTTCAGATCGCACGATCAAATGGGGCACCAGGGGATAGACAAGGTGCAACAAAAAATACTTCACAGGTTCGATTGGCCAGGATTGAGGAAAGCTTGCGAGAGGTGGGTGAATGCATGCCTGGCATGCCTGCAAGTGAAAGACCCAAGGAAGATGAAATTCCCACTCAAGTCGGTGGAAAGCTCGGAATTGAATGAAGTGGTGCAGATAGACCATCAGAAGATCTGCATGACGGAGTCGGGGTATAACCAGATACTGGTTATAATTGACCACTTCACAAAGCAGGCAGAAGCGGTGCCGTGTCAGACAGCTTCGGCAGAGGATACTTGTGACCACTTGATAACCCATTGGATATCGAGGTATGGTTGTCCAATGACTTTTCAGTCAGACAACGGCAAGGCCTTTGTGGGGACTTGACTAAAGAATTAATGAAGAGGCCACACATTGCTCAAGCACACTCGACGATTTACCATCCTCAGACCAACGGGCTGGTAGAGAGACAGAATAGAACGTTGGTGAATATGCTGAGGGTATACTGCTCAAGATACATGACAGACTGGGATAAATATCTGCCGCAAGTCGTAGGGGCATACAACAGTACTCAACACTCAACAACGGGCATCAGTCCTTTCATGATGTTGACAGGCAGAGAGAGAGCAATGCCCCTGACATTCGTCTACCCGGAATATGAAGGGAAGAGGACGTCGCCTCAAGCTTACGTGAAAGAAGCGATCAGGAGACAGCAGGAAATAAACGAGCTATGCAGGAGGAACACTGCGCAAGCGCAAATGAGACAGCGCAAGAAATATGATGAAAGGATATTACAGGCGAAGCCATATGAAGTGGGCCAGTACGTGTGGGTTTTCCAGAATGTCATACCGCCCAAAGGGACGAAGAAACTGCTCAAGAAATGGAGAGGACCATTCATGATAACGGAAGTATATCAACAAGGACGGTTCTACCGCTTGATTACTGGGCGAGCAGCACATTATGAGAACCTAAAGCCTCATGTCCCATCCCCAGCGGACTGGTGTATACCAAAGGACATGGAGGGACTCGAGTACCTCTTGGTGGAGCCAGCATGCGAAGTGAACGAAAAAGGCATCAGAGAGAAAAATGATGGCACTGAGAACTTGAGTTTGGATGACGATGAAAAAATAGAAGCGGACTCTGAAGCGGAATCTTTCGTGGAAGAAGACTGGAACGATCACGAGCAAGGTGAGGTGCCGAAGTGGACAGAACCAGACTTATCAATACCAGCGGGGACAAGGAGTGGCAATCGCAAACGAACAGGCATGAGGTACAACAGGTATGGGGACGATTTCCTGATTGATAAGATACAGCCCGACGACCTAGGCAAAGAACTACTAAGTGTGGGCGAACTGGCGGCAGATGATGAATGGCAAATCATCAATGATAATGAACACTAACCACAGGAAGACTACTCGACACCGGAGCGGGAGACGGATTTGGAACAGAGCGAGATGGAGAGGAGGGAGAATACGAACCTGAGGATATTAGAATGGATGCGCGATGTCAAGAACGGAAGCGACGAAGGACAAAGCATACAGCAAGTTGACATATCAGCGGGAAAGCACATGAAAACAGAGAATCCTCTTTTCGGCTGGACGGCAACAGAAAGGTCGCTCGACATTCCGCCAGATAATTCGGACCCAGCATCATCGACGGGGACGTCGATAAACATTTTTGTCCGGGGAGTGGGGGTAGGACTTACCCACACCGAAAATTTAATGATAAAGAAACTCAGGGAAGTGAAAGAAACGAGCGGACTGGAACTGGATGGGGAGGAGGCCGAGCCTACCATAGGACGGAATTTCAAAACGAAGTTTGAAATACCAAACGAATACTCGGAAAATATCCTGATAACGGATAGTGACTTCATTCTGTCAGACAGGACTAGCGCAATCTGTATCACGGCGGACATGAGCTTCAAATCAAGACTGGAGGCTGACTTTAAGAGAGAGTACCAGAACGTGGAGTTTCTGTTCAGACAGAGATCGGAGCTGGGAGGAATGGCTGCGCTTCCACCATCAGTAGCACAAGTCCCGGGCAAATACCTGTGCTTCCTAGTGACGAGGGTCAATGACAGGAACACGATCGATCCCGAACACGTGATGTTGGCACTAACAAGACTACGAGACTTCATGATTGAAAGAATGATAACGGAGGTCTCAATGCCGGTGTATGACCCAAACAGGAGCAAATTGAGCCCAAGGGAATTGTACGCTATCCTACACGTGGTCTTCGCAGAAACGGAGATAATGGTACATCTCCATAAGAAATACTACTTGAGCATCGCCTGAGTCGGGTACACGGGGGTCTCGAGTTGGGTATGAGGGGAGGATCTCGAGTCAGGTGTGGGGGTACAAAACTGGTAAAAGGATCTTAAAGGTGATTGGCATGACAATTAAATTTTAAATGATTAATGGTGCTAAAACATAAAATGAATCTGCATGCTTTTAGAAAATTTCCAATTGAACTATTTTAGTAGGACGGAAAGGAAAGGGTTTTAGCTATAGTGGCAGGGGGGTGTTAGGTTAGGAACATAGCCTGTTGGTCTAAAAACCGAGTGTTATTTTCAGATTGATTTGGTAAAGTCAAATTGACTACCCAGCTACATTCAATTGAAAGAAAGGAAGTCCTTGTACGAACACACAAGTTGAACAACGCTTCAAGAAGGTAAAAATCAAGTTGCTAAGGTAATTCACCAGTTGCTAAGGGAATACTCAAGTTGCTAAGGTAAAACTCAAGTTGCTAAGGTAAAACTCAAGTTGCTAAGGTAAAACTCAAGTTGCTAACACTCAAGATCTCCTGGAAGTTACAGAAATGGCAGATCGATTCTGGAAGTCGATGCCATCGGCTCTGAAAAGGCCCACAATTGATGAGTTGTACAGACGCCTGAGGGACCTGGATTACACTCAAGTGGATGAGAGAATGGCGGTGATGCTGAACGCCATCCTCCAGTTGGAGGAACAGGGCGAATGCCGGGAGTCTGCAACAGAAGCGGTTCTGATGGTCGGCTACACCACCGATGGAATATCCAACCAAGAGCAAACCAGATGGCTGTCCTGGAACGTGGATGGAGGAATAAGGGGATTCGACTTGGCAAGAAACCCTGGCTTGAGCAACAATACTGAGTATGGCGCAGGCGAGTTCCCATTACCGATCAGACAATCAGTCAGATCTACAGGCCAGAGCACGAGTAAGATGCCATCGATGTCGCGAGCGCAACAAACGGGGGAAGCGTACCCGGACCTCAGTATCATGAAGAGAGAGCTTGAAAGGACTCAGCGGGAGAGGAACAAGGCGAACCTCGACCGGGATCGAGGGAAGCTTGAGAGAGATCAGGCGAAACTGGAGAGGGATCAAGCGGTCGTCGAAAAGGACCAAGCGCGGAGGGAACTGGATATGTTGAAAACTGAACATCTACAAGAACAAAGAGTGCGAGAGAATGCCGCGAATTGTGAGCAGCTGAAGTCGGAGCTTGAGAGGATCCAGCAACGACAACGCGAGCTTGACATGCAGAAAGGGGCTAGGCCCAAGGAGCGAATGGTTACCGGCTCAAGGCCAGAGTCGCGTATGGAGGTGGACGAAGCTCCTAGATCGAAGGGACGATTTAACCTTGATCGCGCGGCTCAAGAGCATATGAATGAGGGGTTGGAGGTGTGGATACCAACTGAATCAACGTCCTCCCTGCGTGGCCTAGAGACACAAACAATACGCCCATTGATGGACGTCGCGCTGCCCCAAGTTCAACCCCGAGTAGTAGTCAGGTGAGCGGTAGCTCGTCACGACTAAAAGAATTGAACGAGAGGCTACAGCTAAGGAGTCGCGAGAGTCCAGCAAGAGTGGAGCTACCCTCGACGTGGAGGGAGCAACCTGTCAGGAGTGTGGTGATCTCAAGTTGCAAGAAGAATACAGAAGGCAGATACCACAGGCTCAATCGGATGGATTGGAGCACGGCGCAGAGAGACAGGAGGGATTGCTTCCATGACGCGGCTTGGGTGGAATACCTCACGCAACCACGTGTGCCTGAGGGGATGGTCCACCTGATCATAGGGGACAGCTTGTTGCGGGTGCTGACCCGGATTCAATCCCATTGGCAAACGGGGATCTTGAGTTTCGCTGGAGCTGCGACGCCACAGATGTTGGCAACACTTGAGATGCTAGGGATGGCAAGAGTATAAAGGTAACTCTGATGGTCGGGACGAATGACGTGTCTAGGGGGAGGCAAGGAAGGTGACGAGGCTGCATGACAAGATGAGCTGCATTCTTGAGGAATTGCGGATTCAAATGGATCCTGCCATTCTCACGGTGTGCACCATTCCTTATAACATGAAAGCGGATCAACATGCGATGGAGATGAACACGAAGGTGCGAAACCTGAATGAAATAATCAGGCAGATACACCAAAGGAGCATCCTCCCCGTTGGACTACTGAACGTAGCCGAGCAGATGGAGCGATCTGCTTTCCCCGACGATGCATCCTCGGACGGGATTCACTTTGATAGGCCCAGGGGGGTAGAGTGGTTAAATGATGTCTTCCAAAGGCACATAAGCGCGTTGGAGGCAGAGTTGCTAGAGACGGCCCAAGTCACGTTCGGACCACCCCCAAATCCACCCTTCTTCAACCCGAGAGCTTTGTCCAGTCGCCTGGGAGCGACGGTCGATTCTAGAGACAGTTCGAGGAGCAGCAGGACCAGGCTGCGAGGCGCCGCACCCATGGAGGCCGAGGAGGCAACGTCATCAACTCCTCAGGGTTCGGTAATATCCTCGATGGTAGTGGCGGAGAAAAAGAAACTGGAGAGGCCAGCGGAGACCAGTAGGTCGAGATATGTGGAGAAGGTGAAAGAGCTGGACTTGGAAGATCTGGAGTGCGGCAAGAGTTGGCGGAAGCTTTGGGTCTTGAGCAGGTGTCACACGAAGACTTGGGTAGACACCAGTGCGTGGACTGGCTGAAGGCTCATGAGACGCATTTCTCAAGAGCGAAAATAATGGAGACAGCGGATCTGACTGGGATTCCCACGAAGTCGGTCATGGGACCCATCAACTATAGGCCTCTCAAGTCGCTGGGAAGTCCGGGACTCGTGGTGGAGCCTCCCAAGCATCGAACCAGCATTGCCAGGATTAGGTTGGCAACTCCAGCACAGTTGAGGGTGGTGGACAAACTGCTGGACCCGAGGGAAATGGAACTACCGGACGCCGCTTATGAGGGTAGAAGATTAGCAGACGATCCTAGATATGGGAAACCCTGCGGGAGCACACAGCTGGCCAAGACCTTGGCAGTTTATGACAGAGCAGATCCAGCCGCTGCGAGGGTGGTCATCGTGGCGGGATCGGATTTTGAGGGAACGTCTCCCAAGTTATTTTGGCCAGAAACTTTGATATACTCACTACCGGGAGCAGAGCTAAACCATATGTTATCCTTGGTGGTAGAAATAAAATCGGAGATGCCTTGCGAGCCCGAGCTACTACTGTTCGCAGGAATGAATGATCACTTGCATGCGACAGGGTTTCTTGAGCAACTCAAGGGTGATGAACCAGCGCCGAAGAGAATCTGGGAAGCTATCCAGACGTTATTTGCAGCAATGAACGAGGTACAAGAGAACGTTGCCTCACGATTTGGCTCCATGACAAAAGTAGTGTTCACGACGTCCCCCGGGTACGCGAGCATGCCTCCCGCTCTGCAATTTGTATATGCGGTCTTGATCTTGATAGCGGAAGGGAATGGGTGGCGTATTCTGATGGCAGCTCCCAATCGGGAGTTGGAACCAACGAAATTGAGACTTCGCAAATCAGAACTGGCGGCGGCATGGGCGGATGTGTCCCACGTGTTGAGGGGCTTCTACGAGTTGGCAGACATCCTCATTGTATTGGACGAGGTCCTCTTGCTGGAGATATCAAACTTCGCCAGGCAACTCAAGCTCAGTCCGGCTGTAGGGGACGATCATCCAATAGTGACTCACCTGATGGCCAGCCTGTGGTTTCGAAGCATGGAGTTAACTATCACAAGCTCCACCAGTAAGTCTAGAGGGCCGAGCAATGAAAGGAAGAACGTGGCCGCAGCGGAGAAGCAACTGGAGTCGATGGTGTATCGACTGACACAAGAGAGAGGCAGATGGCCCTTCCTGACACCAAGATTGAAAAACGCTACGGAGAAGACAAGAGAGGATGCCCCACTTCTTATGAAGCAAATCTGGAATTTTCTTGAGGAGCAGCTGGAAGTGGCCGAGAAGAGGGAAATGACCGTGGCCAGGTTCGTCACAGCGGCCAACGAGGTCACGATTGGAGGATTCTGGAGGGAGCACGCAAGGGGTGAGCTGAGGACGAGGAGGGATCACGAGATTCTTGAGTTCTTGAGTCCTTGTTGGGGAAAGGAGTTCATGGCTGGAGTGTTCAGCGCAAAAGAGACTATCTTTGGAGCCTTTATACAGGAAATCTTGAACATGCCCATCAGTCTGTTGTTGGCACTGTACCTGGTTTACCCGAGGTACCTATTCCATATGGGCCCAGCGTACATGTTCAGTCGGGGCGTGGACACACTCCGGATTGACGGATATTTGGCATTGGTGCTTCCAACCCATGGGGAACTGATGTCATTTCATCGGCTAGTGAAATACGGAGAGCCCCTGTCGATGGGAGGAACACACTCGAGTATTGACACCTATTCGTACAAGTGTGCTGCCGGACTGAAGACGCTGCTAGTGCAGTACCTCCTGATGCAAAACCGGCACCTGACTGGTGAAGAAAAGAGCCCGAAGACGCGAGATGAATGGAGGAAAGTGAATGGGGGCATGCCTCTGTTGACAGATCTGTGCCTGGCCATGAGATCGGACCCCATGGGGATAATCCGGGGGCTAGAGGAGGTCGTAACCTGCATTTATGGACCGGCTTGACGTACGCGTTTCAAGATCCTCTGGTGACAGCTTATCGCTACTCAGTGACCCACTTGAGCCTCATAAGCATACTAGATGGGACGACACTCAATTGGTGTCAGCAACAGGTGCTAAGGGCACAAATGAGCAACACCGTGCTCTTCGGAAAGATGAAGGATCCGGAGTTGGTGATATGCAGTTTCCGAGGACAACTGCAGTGTAGGATGGGAGGTAAACGCGAAGGCCCCATCGAAACCTACCCCAAGTTCTGGAACCTAAATCCCCTGACAGCAAGTGGACAAGAGGTCCTGAGAATTCCCGCATGGAAGAAAGAAGAGCTTTGAGTTGGTGAAAAGGGAGCTAGAGGCAATATTGGAGAAGGAAATCCTACCAGCAAGCATTCCAGAGTTTCCAACAGTGAGGAGAATGGCCCTGGGGATGAACAGCTCCCTAGTGGTCCCGTCCCTGTTTGCGAGAGCAGCAGCCGAAGAACAACAGAGGGAGTTCATCGATGGCTGGGATCCCCTGTTCGTCGGCTACACTGCAGAAATTTATTTTCATACTAGCGATGCGAAAATAAATTCATGGAAAACTCAAGCCAAGAAAATGAGAGGCTCGATGCCCCCGAAATTCGAGGTACGAGAAGTCTTGAGAACACTTGAGCGGGCAGGTCTGGAGAACAAGTTGCCGGTGTGGGACGATGGCAGGATGATCGTGGAGGAAGGACACATTGCATTAAAAGGAGATGAGATGATGTTTGCCACGAGAAGATACTGGGCACCTTACAGACTGGAGCAAGTGGAGATGAGACAGGAGGGGAAGGAGCTGGACGCAGCAGGCCCATTGTATGTGGCTCTGACAGGGTATAAGAAAACGGGTCCAACGACACCATCACCCCTATCGGTGGGCACCACTGGGGATAAAAGGAGCGGCCCTGTAGAAGATCAATTCAGGAGGATTCTTGAGAAAAGAGGAGTAGAATCGGGAGAGGAAAGCATGGACGAGACTCTCAGCGAGGCAGGAGAGGATATGGCGGTGGGAAACACACCGGAGCCAAAACCATTAGAGGAGGAATTCACCACTCAAGAACTGTTGAAGGATCTGAGCGGAGAAAATTGGGCAGACACTGCCACGCCACCTCTGAACTCATCTCCCCGCAAGAATCTAGAGTTACCATTGACGAGCGAGACTCCTAATATGGGAATGATTTTCCTGAGCGCAGAAGGAAGGGAGAAGAACACCTTCGAAGGAAACAGGGATGCGTTCCTAGGCACTCTGGATGAGGACGCTTGGCGAGAATTCTTGAGCGATTTCAATCGAGAAGTGAATGACGAGATCACATTGGATGATTTCAAAGAAGAGCTGTGGGACACGGTGGTGAAGTTCGGAGAGCATGTCCTGATGGGGACAGGTCTGGAGGAGAAAGCTAGAGGAGAACTGCTAAGCAAGATGGTCGAGTTGAGGAAGGCATCACGGAAGACCAAAGAGGACCAATGTAAAGACAGCTCTACTCTGAAACAAAAAACTGACAATAAAATAATTGAAAGTGTAAGGGGGGACAAGGTCGAAACTAGTAATATAATTAAAAGTACTAATATCCTTAAGGCTCGAGCAGGGGGGAGGCAAGAGTTGGAAGGGTTGGATGGAGACAAAGAAGTCGAATCAGTGATGATAACGGCAACGCCCCCAAGTAAAGACGTGAGGTCTCGCAAGAGGAAGCGAGAGGTGGAGGGATTGGGTAGTCCTTCAGCGGATGCGGTCTCGGAGAAAAACTTGAGGGAGACGGCCCCATGGTTCTGGCACGATGGAAGACAGCAGCCTACAAGAGTTGCTACGAACCAAGGAAACTGCTCGACGTAGAAAGAGAGATGGAGATCCCCACCGGCTCAACAACGGAAGAAAACTTCAAGCCTCAGAAGACAAAAATGAGACGAGGTTCGACGAGCGGGCAGACATGGGAGGTGGACGTGGGCAAAGAATGGGTCTCAAATGAACATCAGGCCACTGAGAAGCAAGTGGCTAGCGATCCTCTTGAGAAGAATAAAACGAGGAACACCTCCCGACAGTGGTGGGTGGCCCTGGAAACCTTGCAGGAATTGGAAGACTGCCTGAAGAAGCTCGACAGTGGATTGTCACGCAAACGACGCAACTGGGCTACCCAGCAGAAAGCTGACATCAACAAACTGGAATTGGGGAGCCAACTGAAGAGAACTTGGCGGAACTTGTTGAGGGATCATTTTGAAGAAGCGATGAGAACATCCTCATCGGCATCGCCGTTGATGGCGAATCCCTTCATTAGAACCGCAGGACAACTGATGTTCGCGTGGAGCGTGGTGGGAATAGAGTTAGAGACACTGACGTCGTATGATAATTTGAAATTGGGAGGCAACAATCTAGATTTGTATCAAGTGCTGATGCAACATGTTGCTAGGGATAACTCAGGCTTGAGTCTGGCAAGGAGGAAAGATGCTATCTGTTTCTTGAGGTGGATAATGTCGATGATGACTGATAGTACCATCCTGGCATGTCACCAAAGAGCAATCGGAAGCAAGACGGTGGAAAGGAGAGTCTCAGCAGTTATCTTGAACGTGTACCAGAGTACTGGGATAGAAAAAGAGGATGGTTCTAGGCAGTCTCTAGAGAGCCACAGGAAGTTAGATGAGATACGGAGATTCTACAACAAGAAGTTCGAGGAGAAACACGACGTACACCGTAACTTGGCTTCGTCAGGGGAGTACTTGAAACCCAACAAAAAGGGAGAGTACCAGTATGTGTCTGGAGTGATGGGGATGGCATACAACCCTTTCTTGGACTCGGAAGCCGGAGGCGCCCACAGAAACTACGAGGTGGCGGAGCTGCTGAACTTCTAGACAGAGAAGATAGTGGAGATAGACACTGTAGAGAGAGAGAGACCTAGCCTAGGTTTGATTCTCGAGAAGACACCAGAAGTAATAAGTGTGCCGCGCTCAAGTAAAAGAGTCGAACTAAAGATGGGTAACGGGAACGGCATGTTGGCCACGAATCTGGGAGTGGCGTGGAAATTGCTGAGGCCCTCCTGGTGTCCACATCCCCATGCGAGCCTGATCGAGGAAGTCACGGAGCGAGTGAGACTAGCACCGACAGAGGATGAAGATTTGGCGACATTGAGTATAGTGCATAGACTGATCCTGCCTCAGGTGAAGGAGTCAAGTGCTGTGACGAGTGGATTAGGGTCGGTGAAGAAAATGGAGCCGGGCAGTTGTCTTGATTCGACGTGTGGGAATGGCGAGCACACCTGCGATGGACGATCATGCGTCAGGATACAGTCTTTCCAGAAAGAAGACCTAGTCACCTGGTTTGAAGACATTACCGAAAGGGAGAAGAGTGAAATTCAGATAGTGGCTGAGTGTTACGCGAGTACCACGGTGAACCTAGCAACAGCTCTGGGATTCTTCTCAAGAATGTGCAGTCTCCAGTCACTGGAGAGGCTAGAGTCAGAACACCACTTGGTGACCGCGTTGAGCGTGGAGTCATGGCCCGGGGTGTTGCAAGTGACCCAGAAACACATCAAGAGTTGAAAGGTTGGACTTGAAGCAGAGATGGGATTTCCCATGAGCGAAGCCTATGGTCTGCCTCTAAATGCGAAGTCCTTAGTGGGGTCAGTGATGGCCAACCTATATGGCAGCCACTATCCATTACATATGGCGATGGTGGAAGTATCCAGCCAAAGGGTATTGATAGACGAAGCCTTCTCAGTGCCCAAATGCGTAAGACTGGCTCGGATGTCGCATCATTCACACAAGCTGTTGAGAAAGATCCGAGGGACAGTGCCGAAAGAACAGAAGGACGACTTGAGTGAAATCTGGGGTGAAGAACTTCTGGGTTTGGAGGGCGAAAACACAAGTGACCACGAGAGACAAAACGTGATCGGGAAACCCATGGTTGGTGCTCCAAACCTGGAAGAGATCGACGCGAAACACGAGAAAATGATGGAACTTGAGCCTCTCCTAGAAGCCTCGGGAGAACGCAATCTTAGGAGCATCGACCTCACACATGGGGATTGTCCATGCCACTGTCTGGCGCAAACAGTGTGGTACCCAGACCACGCCAATCTCTGCCTGATCTAGGATGTGGAGGAAATCAGGTCGTTGGGACTGCCCGATCATCAGCAAAAGGTGACCATCTTGGTGGTGAGCACGATGCTGGCTCTACGATGGATTGAAGAAAATATAGCAATGTATCGGGAATCGAAGACGCCAACGGCAGAGTCGATTCACGCGATAGATTACAGCAGGAGACTTGAGTTGTTCGAGACCGCATGCAAGGTGTTTGCCATACCAATGGAAGTCAGACACGTGTGGAGCCGCTTAAGGTTCTTTCCTTGGTTTCGTGCGACGTTAACGTCCTGGTTATACATGGTAACGAAGGATCATATGAGGAAACATCAAAAGGAATATCGACAGTTCCAGGCTGAGATAGGACCAGAGGCCTTCAAGAGAGCTCTGCTGACCCATCGAAATGCGATCACGACGGGGTGGAAAAGAGTGGGTAGAATATCCAGAAACAACACTAGAGCGAGGGAGTCGATACTAGAGGAAGATCTGGCGAAGAATGTAAGCTTGAGTCTTCACAATTCCTTCTGTTTGAACCGAGAGTCGAAGGTGAAGAGTTTGCCGAATCAAGCGAAGAGATTGCAGGAGCAAAGGGAGTGGATGCGATCCTATGAACAGCTGAAGGCTTGGGAGGAGATTGTGATCAGCTCCGATGATGAAGAGGCACTATTGAAGCAGATCACGGTGTCAAATGTATCTGGGTCTGGTACCTCGAAGGCGAAGAACACAAGGTGAGCCGGTGGCTTAAAAAGGGAATTCTAGAGTCTTGTGTCTTGAGAGGGAGGGGGCTCGAGGGTGAACTCGGATGAAATCTGGGTTCACCAAAAAGAAATTTTAACAAATGAGATATTGTTATTAACATGCTATATCTATTATATAAATCAAAATGCTGCATGACAATTTCCTGATTGAATAGGACAAAAGAAATTTTAAATTACTAGCTTAAAAAGCGAGAATTCACAGGTGCAGGTGTGTGCAGATTTTGATTGCTGTTTAGCGATAGAGTGAAAATTTTATATGGTCGTGAATTTTGGGATGTAGATAAACTTAAGTCTGCTGCAAACTTCTGTAAATGACCACTGGCACTGTATCTTTAGTGACACTCGGGTATCTGGGGATTCATTGACAGAGGCAGCACGCGATGAGGACATCGATCTTGAGTCCGGGGAGTATGTGCCAGTCGGTCATATCTGGAAGTTTGACCTTGAGAGACACGAATATACGTGATTTTCGAGTGAAGTTTTATTTTTCAAAATTTCGAATGAAGCCTGTCATGCTCAGTTTTCTCGCGACAACTGAAAACATAAAATAAGAAATCAGAACGACCGAATTTACAATTGCGGGAAAGTACTTATGAAAACAGCAGGAAATTGCTATTCGCAATTTCCAGATACAAAATAAGACACGAGTAGAGCCGTCTTATCCTGAAATAGGAGACGAGATAATCGCGAGAGAAGAGTACAATTATTCGAACTGAACTAGAGTGAACCTTCAACGGAAAGGTGGACAGCTGGAGTGTCCCAATGGTTCAGACTAAAACTTCAAGTCTAGAGTCAAAACTTATTTCCTTTTTTAAAACTGATTAGTAATGAACTTCTCAAGTTATTTTATTTATTACTCGAGTTGCTCATCAATTTAATTACTCCCTATTCTCGAGTGTGTCGACATGTGAGTTCTAAATTTAGTTTTCTCGAGTGTGTTTTATGATTGTTATGTTGAGATAAGGCGACTTTTAGGTTGATCCATCTGAAATGGATCAAAGTTCCACTGTCTAATAAAAAATAACTGAACGGATTGTTCCGATCCTGTTTTTAACGGCGTTCCAGTATTTTGGGTATCTCGAGACCTAAGTATGGGAACGTTCTTATTTTCTAGAGTGGGGGGATATTTTGGTAGTGGCCTTTAAGCTGTAACGGGTTCTAGTCTCATGTCGCAAGCGAACCGAATTGGCTCCGACCATTTTTGAGGTAGAAAAACACAAGAGATAGTGTCCCTGACTCTTGAGCCAATGGTTATAGGGCCTATTTTTCTTAAGCCTCATATGTGACCGAAGTAGGCGACTGTTACAGAAGGTAAACTCCGAAGTAACCCACGGAAGTGACTTAAACCCCTTAAAAACCCTCCTTAATGAAATTCAAAGGGACCCTCTGAGGTAATTTGACTATATTAAATTCTTCTTTAAAAATTGAAATAGACGGTCGAACACCTTCGGTGTGCATATTTGGAGTAATTTGATCAATTAACCTGGATATTCGCGATCAACTTTAAATTCTAAATCGGTTTCATCAAAAGTACCGGAACAATTTTTTTTCGATTTTTAATTTGGTTGTGTGGTTGGCTTGATTTTTTTTAGTAGGAAAGCTCGGGCAACCCGTGAATACGTAGAAGAAGAACTCTCTGACTGTATTAGAATAGACACACTCACTTGGAAAGAGGAAAATTATTCCCGCTCTCGTGCACTTGGAACTGTCCGAGTGTGCGAAATCTTTTTTTTTGCATTTGCTTAGCAATATCCAAATAGTCTTAAAAGAAACGTAATTTTCTTGTAGTGCTAATGTATCTGTTATTGTGTATTTAATGTACTTTGTTGATGAAATTGATTGTTATGCTAAAAAATTTGTGAATGGGTCTGAATTCAAGGTCAGACATATATAGTTTTTGAGTATTCTGAACGTTATCAAAATGATGAACTTGATTGATGGAAAAATCGTATGCATGTCTCGTTAGTGGTTTTTAATGTTTCCTTTGATGATAAAAGGTAGGTTAAAACTTAGAAAATTATGGGGGTTGATTTTTTAGTTGTTGAAAAAATAATAGAGATTAATTATTTTTTTCTTGTGTATTTATCTTTAATTTATAATTTGCTATATAGAACGCTTATTGTTAAAATATAATTTCTTTTGAGTGGTACTCCGACTATATTGTGTTTAATATCTGTTATATGAAACATTTGCTTAAAGGGTTTTGGTAAAAGTTTATTTTGTTTCCTTGTTCGATTTGGTATAAGTTATACTTGAATCTTTTCATAGTTTTTTCAGCTTGTGCCGTGTGCTGTGGCTAGTTTACTTTAGTTTTTAGAAGGGCAAGTTGTTAAGTTTAGATTCAGGAACTCATTCAATGTAGGGAAATTAATGATGGTTGATTCTGCTCCGGAAGTGATTAAGAAATCTATTTCAAGGTCTAGTGGTTAGAATTGTTTGTTTGTTGGTCTTTCTAAAATGAGTGGGATTGTCCGAATTTCTTCTTTAGTTGGGGATATTTTATTTGTTGTGTTTAGGTATAGGTTATTCATTTTTGAGTGATTTTCGGTTCAATTAGGGGCGTGATTCATGTTGTTTTCTTGATCAGTTTATGATCCTTGAAGGTTGAGTTAGGATTGTCATTCTGATAAAAATTCGAATCAATTGGAATTTTGAATAGTTGCCAAATGAGTTGCCAAGAAATTCGAATCAATAGTTGCCAAATGATTTCAATGAAGGTTTTCTATTTCAAATTTTGGTTCTTTTCATATATATATTCAGAAGTTTGGTAAGATTTTTGGCTAAATCGTTGTCGCAGTCTTGGATGTTATTTACATGTGACGTTGTTGTTTGGATAACCTTTACATAAAAAAGTTTTCAGTTTTCTATTTCCTCTATTTTCATTGTGATTTCAGCTTGTTCTATTTAGTCTACAGGTTTGCGGAAATCTATATCGGGTTCTCGAATTGATGATGGATGTGATGCTAACTTTTTTATTGCTATTTTTCTTAATTGTGGCGTTGAGGTCATAATTAGAAATTCTGTCTTATTTGTTTTTTTTTGTAGTCATGTAAGAAAAATTAAGCATGTTGAAGGAGTAAGCTTTTCGTACTAGAGTTTCGACTTTTACCGCGAGTTGTTTTAAGTTTCATTCGGGAGTCTATTAGTTTCGTTGCATAAATTTCTTTGATGTTGTTTTGATTCGTTCAGAGTCAAATTGTTAGAAAATTCTTGAGTAAATGGTTTCCAATCGGATTTATTTTTTACGGGTAAAACTGAAAACCAATTTTGGGCTGCGCCGTCGTGTGTAGTTTGTATCAGTCCTGTGCGCCTATAAATCCAGTTTCGGTGACGTGGTGTATTATCAGTTTCTGGGCCTATAATTAAAAATCATGTGACAGCATTGAAATAGTCTTCTACTGAATATTCAGGATTGGTTCCTGTAAACACCATAAGTGGCTTATTAGATGTTATAGAAGATACATCCATGCAAAATGGATTCATCATCGCTTAGGGTCATTCTGCTGTATTTGATATTTGTGTAAAATTTGTGAGCTGATTTCTTTTTATTATTTCATGTTGTTGTGAATAATTAGGTAACGAAATTTCATTTTTTCATAGATTTGGGTTAGTAGCTTTGAGTATTTGTATGATATTGTGTCTGCATGTTATTACTAGGTGGGCAAGATTTTATTTCAGAGAAGGTTGTTGTTGTGTTTTTCTTGGTTGTTGGATGTTCATAAAAGGTTCAAAAGTTTCTGGTTTAAAAATAATATCTGCTTGATCTATATATTTCCAATGGTTCTGTATTAGTATTATACTGTTGTTGGCTTTGATGGAAGTAACCTTCATCCTCAGTGTAATGTGGTTGGCTTCTTATAATATGGTATTATTCGAGTTAATTTTGTTTTGTTGCGGTCTCTCTGAAATTTCGTTTTATGTTTAAAATTTACAATTTGAGATAATGATTTTTGGTACTACCTGTTGCGTATAAATTTTTTTTAAAATTGATTTTGTGCTATATAGAATGGTCGTGCTTTTGGATTACTAATGTTATTATTAATGAAAAAATCACAATTTTTTCCCGTTTGTGTGTTTATGTCTTTTAGGTGGTCGAATTTTAGTTATTGGTCTAATTAATTGATAAACTACATGCGAGTACTTTGGAACGACTGATGGTTTCACCGATGATTGTAATTGTGCTGGTGGAAAAAGTATAGTGTTTTTTGTGTGTTGTTGTAATTATCGGATGTATACTTGAGATATTTGTTGTGTCATTGTAGATAGTGTTTAAATTATTTCTTCATTTGCAAAAGGCTTAGGGTTTTCGAGATCTTGTTGTGTTATGTTTCTAAAAATTTTTAGGGTTTCTTGTGTGTTTACAAACGTTGAATTTAAACTGTTGTGGTTTGTTCTATCATTAAACATTGCGTTATAATTCAAAGGTGTGGTATCAGATGTGAGTGGAGTTACTCTTAAGTAGTCTATGTGTACACCAAAAGGGCTGCAAATTATGCGCTCGAGATGTCATTTGCTATACTAAAGAAAAAGATGTGAGACCATTTGAGCTCCCACACATAGTTTGTTTCAACTGCGATTATTGTTTTGTCGTTTATTTGCGGTCGTAAATTTTTTCTTGCTCGTGAAAATAGATTTAAATTTTGTTGAAATAATTTATGATGAACCATGCTAGGTTTCTTTGTTGGTCAATTTTAATTATTTGGGATCTTCCAATGTCAGTGAGTGTTTCACGAGTTGAGTCTAAAATTGTGAAAAAAGATTAATTTCACGTCTTACTAATGCGTGTCGAGATGTTTGTGGTGGAGGTACATAAAATGTTTCATTTGTTTCTATTAAAAAAAATAATAAAAACGAAGGAAAAAACATCATCTATGAAAACTGAGTTTGCTTTTGTGAACTGTGGTGTTGAATATTCTTTTTATATTCTATGAAAACTTTTGAGAAATATCTTTCAACATCAACTGTTTGTATTCGATGGGATGTTTGGTGTGATGATTGTGGTGGTAGGATTTCAATGGTAAAAAAACCGTTATGTGAAGTAATTTTACTGATGCCTGGTAGATAGTAATGAAGATCTTGTCTTCTGATTTTTACTTCGAAAAATTCTTGTTTTCATGGACTTTTTCCTTTTTAGAATAAATTTAAAATTAGATTATGACAAAATTTTACTTGTCCTCTAGCGGGATCGCTTTGAGGGTTAATAACAAAAAGGAGGATAGATTCATCAATGATTGTCGTATTTAATCTTTTTTGTGCGGAATTACAGTTAACGTGTGGCTTTCATGTCGTATTGGTTGATTCCAATCGTATGGTGGTTTGTGAAAATATGAGGTTTTTGCTCTGCGTATGCTTTTTATTAATAATGTTGTTATGACTTTTGATACGGAAAAAGTCTCCGATTGTCTTCTGGTTTACTTTTTTCGTCTTTTAAATCTCGAAGATTCTGTTTTGATATTGTAAGTTTTTGTATTGTAATTGAGTCAGATACCGAAACTGCGTTTCGTGTTCTGGAAAATGTTGATTTCAATATTTGTTTTTTGTTTGCTTTGTTGGTCTTATTTATCCCATCTTTCGTTTATGTAGTGTAATTACAAGATCGTATTTTTCGTCTTAATTAAGCATTTATGGAGTATTTTTGTGTATGTTTCCTAATTTATCTCTTAACATAAGTGTTAAAGTGATGGTTGCAAAATCCAAGTGTTAGATGTAAGTTGCAAAACTATTAGTACTTACAATTTTCATGAGTTTATCCTAATCCTGGTGATAGGTTGTCGTGAATAGACAGGTTGGAGAGATATATATCAATTCGTTAGAATGATTTTATACTTTCTCGATGATTAAGTTACATTCAGAAAAACTTAACCTTACTTAATTGGGGTTTCGATTTGTGATCATGGGTCTGAGAATAGTAAACCAAACCACAAAGTTCAGGTATAATAAGAGTATTTATGTTTTAGCTCGGGTCAATTAAGAGGAAGGGCTCAGGTGAAGAATGAGTAACCGAAATTCTACACAGTTTTTCTTCACAAACTAAATTGGTTAGTTTTTGGAGAGTTTTCATTTTGTCTTGGGTCGTTTGTAAGGGTTTGAGAAAGAATCAACATTTGTGGTCGTTAGAGACTAGTATCAAGAGGTGGGAAAACAAAATAGCTTAATTGATCCCAGAATCGCTTAATTGTTGGTCAAATATTTAAATAATTTGAAATTGAAATTAAGTTAAAACTTTAAAGATACAAGGATAGCTTTGACGATCTGGTTGAAATTTGTAGGTTGAGTTAAATCAAGGATAGGCCTTGACAAGCTTTGAATTACCAACAAATTGTTTAAGAAAATGTTAGAATTTGAAATTGAAATGAGATTAATTTCTTGAGTGATTATGCGTTAAATTTTATGAAGAACGTAAATGCTATGTTTTATGCTATAGGCTTTGAAGAGAGAAAGAAGCATAGTCAAAGAAAACAGAAACTCTCGAGCAGCAAGTAGCTTTCTAAACTTTTCTTAAAACTAATTTAAATAGACTTAGTAACTAACCTAAAATTATAATGTTTTTATAGTTTGAATAAACTACTGATCTGAATTGGTTTGGTATTTATATAATTATTATTTATACATCAATGAGAGATATATAGCTTTGGAATGAATCATACTGCTCCAAGTACTGTAATTCAAATTTGTGAATGAAAAAGTACTGCATTGATGATCTTATAGAGAAATAATCGTTGCAGTCTGCTTTTTCGTTTCGCGATGTAGAAACTCGATCTGCTGTTTAGGTTGTGACCTGCTGTGAGCTTGATTACTCGTTTGAATTGCTTAGACTTATTGTGACGTGCAGGTAAGCTAATTAAGTTTTCAATGTCATTTAACACTTTGTAATGTGTTTTTTGACCTTATTACTTTTTATATTCGCTAAATCTAAAGTTGAAGAGGTCTGCTCGAGATTCTTGGTTGCACCAGATGAGTTTAAGTCCGGTATGGCTCGTTCATAGAGCTTTTTCAGATAAGGTACACCTTTTTGGCCGGATATATTCGTGCAATTTTTTCATCTAATACCGATCTTACTCTTACTCTTATAACTCCTAGTTTCAACAGATCTAGTGTATACTGGCTTTTGCGAGGTAAGATATTGAGAACTATTGTAAAGAAGAACGAATTGTTTGCTAAATTATATTTGTTCTGTTCTGGCTGAAACTGTACAAATTTTTGTAAGCGTTGGCTATGGATCATGATTGATTAGTTCTAAGAATTTTATAGAGCTAGTTTATCAAGAATATAATAGGATATTTTATATACTTGTTTTGAACCGGCTCCATAATTTTAAAAATTAATCCGTCTTAGAAATCATTCCAAATTGGTTGAAGCAAGCTTAATTGCCAAAATTGACTTGTTACTAGGAGCGAAATTTATCAGGTTGTACTTTTTATGGCGTGTGGATTGTTGTTTTTCAAAAAATCTCCAATTTTTTTTTTAAATTGTCCTTTTTTTTGAAAAATTCATCGATTTTTGTAAAGGGAACAGCGATCCATAGATCATAAATTGCAGTCGGACATTCGGGGTTTTGCCGTGATACGAGCAGCCTTGTGGTATTTGGAGCCATTTTGCTGCATCGATTTGGCAATTAGCATATGTTGCTGCGTTACTACATACATACATACATACATACATACATACATACATACATACATACATACATACATACATACTTGCATACATACATATATACATACATACATACATACATACATACATACATACATACATACCTACATACATACATACATACATACATACATACATACATACATACATACATACATACATACATACATACATACATACATACATACACACATACATACATACATACATACATACATACATACATACATACATACATACATACATACATACATACATACATACATACATACATACATATATACATACGTACATACATAGATATATACAAAGACACGTACATACATCTATACACACATACATACATACATACATACATACATACATACATACATACATACATACATACATACATACATACATACATACATACATACATACATACATACATACGTAGATACAATTATACTTACATTTATACATGCATACATACATACATATATACATACATATATACATACACATGCTTACATATTTTCCAGTGGTTATTTTGCTCGAGCATTTGAAAAAAGTCGGTCACATTGTTTTTGGTCAAGACATCGAAAAAAATCTTGCTTGAGTTGAGAACGGTTAAGCACTTTTTTAAATTGTAGATAGTATTTCAACTTCATCTTAGCTACACATTACCTTTCCAGGCCTTTTTGTTGGTTTTAATCGGTTTTCTTTATAAGACCGCTCATAAACCGCTTAAGAACCGCTCAAATCTTGCTTGAAAAACCGTTCAAAAATCACCGCAAGAAATGAGCGGTTTTTAAAGCAAGATTTGAGCGGTTTGAACGGTTTTTCCAAAAAAACCGCCCAAACCGCTCAAACCGCTCAAATCTTGCTGGAAAACCGCTCAAACCGCTCGTATCTTGAGCGGTTTTTGAGCGGGATCTCGACCCGGGTAAAAGTTTATTCAATTTGCATGCCTAAAACTTTCAATAGTTACTATCTTCGTACTTTGTTCGAAACGAGGGTTCACGTTGTTTCACCTATTGAGTTTAAATTGAATAAAAAGTTCTAACAACTAAAAATTTCGGGCAATTTCAAAAATTAAAATTAATACTTTGTGTGTTCAAAACTTATGGCCTATCAACTTTGCTTGTAAGGCCTTTGGAAAGCTTTTTTTTCAGCACACTGTATTTCTAAACTGTTGCATAGATTAGCTTGTTCATTTTGCCACGATAATAAATAGAGTAGGTTTGGCCTGCATTTTTATTCTGCAATCTGGAAGGATATTTGAAGTCTGAGATTTCCCGTTCGGGGACGCGGTAGCTGACGTTAAGCATCCTATGCACGAAGAAGCTTTGTCCGAGACGAACTCAAAGAGGGCCTGTTTAGTGAACAAAGGATGAAGGAAGCTTCTATGGGACAATTGTAGCAAAAAAAACTAGTAGCTGCGGAAGAATTTACCTCGAGACAGTGAGTTCAAATTCAGTTCAAGTAGATTGAAGTCTGGCTGCCAGGACAGTATTACAAAAGATGCAGCTAGAGTTAGACACAAACGAGAAAGAAAAAAGTTAAAATCCAAATTGGAAAGGATAAGAAAAGTCGACACCAAGAGAAAAACTGCAGAAATAGAAAAAGTTTCTGTATTGAATTTACAATATTGAAATCGAACTTGATTTCTCGAAACTTTTTTGGCTGAAAAAAAAACGGAGCAAGAAATTTTCCATTGTATCTGTGGCAGGCCGAACTTCTGAGCCAACCATCTGAGTTAACTTTAGTTCATTTGGATATATTTTTGGATTACTTGCGATGAAAAAGTAATAAAATTAAGTTTTTGTGCAATGATATTTTTTTTATGACAGGAAGCATTATGTTGATGAAAGTGGTTGAAAAGAACACGAAGGCTCTTGGTCTAAAGCCGATCTCATTGTATAAAAGTATTTAGCAGAAATAGGAAAAGTTTCTGTATTGAATTTACAATATTGAAATCGAACGTGATTTCTCGAAACATTTTTGGCTTGAAAAAAAAAACGGAGCAAGAAATTTTCCATTGTATCTGTGGCAGGCCGAACTTCTGAGCCAACCATCTGAATTAACTTTAGTTCATTTGGATATATTTTTGGATTACTTGCGATGAAAAAGTAATAAAATTAAGTTTTTGGGGCAATGATATTTTTTATTATGACAGGAAGCATTATGTTGATGAAAGTGGTTGAAAAGAACACGAAGGTTCTTGGTCTAAAGCCGATCTCATTGTATAAAAGTAATTAGCATAAGTTCAAATCTTACGTCAAGACTGCCAATGGGACGTATCTATATTGGAGACAGCTCTGAAATCTCGATTAGAGACAAGGGTCAAGATAGTTGAGTCTGAAACAATTTTCAAATCGGAATCGAATACTCATCCCAAGAAGAAACTTTGTCCGTGAAGTCGGCCCAAGGAAAAGAAATGGGTGACCAGGAAAACCGAAATTAAGAACTCGCCGGACAGGATTTTGTCTGGGAAATCGTAAGCTCAGAATTCCCGGACAGGATTTTGTCCGGGGTTTCGAAGCATACGAGGAACGGTTTTTTCATATGGCTCAAGTAACTCGATGAGTTCATCTGACAGCACAACGCCTGAAGCTTGGGGAATTGTCTCCAAATCAAATTCAAACTCCGACTCTTCAAATATGACAGACCACTCTTTACTAGTATACTGAAAACAACATGGAATGCACAAAGAATTGCGTCAGATTCCCGTCGGGACAGATACTTTTTAGACAATCATGCTACAGTAAGGGACCAAGCTGGAGGAGAGTTGGAATTGATATCAGTATGGAAGCATGGAAGCAATCTCATTACAAGTGTGCTTCAGCTCGGTATCTTTGTTAGCACAAGCTTAGGTTCAAGCGAAAAGGAATCGGCACCCTTGATGGAAATCAGGAGCGCAATAACGACTGACGATGCCCACGTGCCATGTTTATTTATCGGTCAGCTAAACGTAATGAAAACTTATCTGCAGGAGTGTTGCCGACTATCAGATCTCTGGAGGGCTTGAAGAATTGAAAGACTGAAAATTAAAATTAAAAAAAATTGGGCAGAAGATAAAAGTGACTTAAATCAAGATAATTTCAATATTCCAATCCGTTTTTCATGTCTAAAGGAAAGAATTACTGAATCTAATTATCGAGTTATGACCTGATGGTTTGTCGAGGAACAGATAAGGCTTATGTTCAAATACTGAAGCAATTTGAATGGACGAGACTAAAAAAAACTGGCAAAAATTTGTCATGCCGGCAAGCGCAAGATCCGTGGAAGTTGAGATTCACTTTGTATCCAATATGGTCTTCCTGATTCAAGGAAATCGTACATAGAGATCACTAGAAAGTCTGCATGAACCCTACGGGTTGCGATCAAGTGCTCGTAATGATAGACCTTTTTTCAGAGTATATATGTTTCGTATCTATGAATCGTGTAGGCTTTGTTTCCATATAACGTATCTATATAACCTATCTCTATCGTATACCGTGTCAATTGACGTCGTGAACAAACTTAGATATATCCTTTTGATTTTACATTTTTTCTTTAAGAGAATTCCTTTGAATTTGATAATGCTAATGTTTGAATTTTTGTTAATCGATTTTCGATTTGTTTTTAACTTGAATTTATGTGCGTCTCTTGCTAAGAGGAAGGTAAATTATCCACTCCAGTAAAAAAAAAACTTGAATAGCTTTGGGTTTAAAAGCGGATTTCATTTTTTAAACTTATCGCGGATTAAACAATGATCCATTGTTCTAGTTTTTTTTCTGTTAGGCTAGTTTTATAGAAAAAAGGCAAGCATTAATAATAGTTGAAAACTGGAGAGCTTCAGCGTGATGTTTTTCAACTTTCAAATCATTTTATTTTGCTACACACTTTTTCAATTGTTCGTTGTTGGTTTTACTCAATTCGTGTACTGTGTCACTGTAACGTACCTAAATATGATTTATATATCGTAGTCTTATCAGTTTTTGCTATCTGCAACGGATACACGTGTCGTATCTATCCATCATTACGCTTGTGGTTAGCAAGCGTTTTCAAATCGCCATGAAAGCTTTCTTCGGTAAAACAACAAGTTTAACAGAATCATTGAATTACTTAGTTGGTTGATTGATATTCAATTCAAAGTTTTGGCAACTGCCACCCTCTTTGTCTAGAGGTAACGACTGCGGGTCTAGAGGTAACGACAAGGTCTTAGGTTCGAATCCGGGCAGATGTTTTTTTTAAAATTTTCAATTTTTTCCATCTCTTTTTTTGCTCGCAATATATCACAAGAGATGCAAAGCTCCGCTCGGCCTCTGTATTTAAATTAATCTTTTATTCTGAAAAAAGCAAGGTGGTTGACTAAAATTTCCAAAGAGGATTTTCAGTTTTCCGATAAAAAAAAGTTGACCTAACAATCTTGTTATATTTTTTGTCACAACTTCAGGTACCACAACTAAACATCTGAATGGGTTAAGTTAATACACTTGCAAGTTTGCGCGCTTAGTGTTTTAGAACGAACCTCCTTGTTGTTCCAACCTAACTCGCAAATAAGTGTGCTCATTTTGAGTAATCACACTGGCATTGGAAATTTCGTAGCATATGTTCTCTGCCTTACTTCTGAATAGTATTAGTCAGCACCTCCGAGGCTGAGTAGTTAGTGCTTGAGACTCAGCATGTCTAGGTCGCCGAATCAAATTCGATACATAACCGTTTTTTTTTTCAGTAATTCGAGGTTTGATTCGACTTTTTCTTGATTTCACTTCTAAAGCTGCATTTTGTCGTCTTCTGGCTAGTGTCGGAGAAGCTCAGCTTCGCCTGTGAGAACCGTTTTAAACCACTGGAAGGTCAAGAAATTGGATTTGGATTTTTTTGCTTATCAGTACCGCAACTAATGGGTTGAGTTGTATATCATATTCAAGCACTGTAAGCTCGAAAAAAACAATATTGGATTTTGTCATTTTCTGTTGCAACAGATGTTTTTTGAGCATGATAGCATTTTAAATATCCGTGCTATCCAAAATTTGAGTTTTATTTTGTTTGTAATTTTATCAACTTGAATTAATAAAGTTTCCTTAATTCTCTTTATTTCTTTTTTGAGTTTTTTCCGCATAAATGGTACCTGCTCAAGTTTTTTGGTTTGTTAGCGCGGTTTGTTAGCGCTATGACTCGTATAGGCTTTGTATTCAAATAACGTATCTATATACCCTATCTCTAATCTCTACTGTGTCAATTGACGTCGTGAACAAACTTAGAAATATCCTTTTGATTTCACATTTTTTCTTTGAATTTGATAATGCTACTGTTTTAATTTTTGTTAATCGATTTTCGATTTGTTTTTAACTTGAATTTATGTGCGTTTCTTGCTAAGATGAAGGTAAATTATCCACTCCAGTAAAAAAAACTTTGACTAGCTTTGGGTTCAAAAGCGGACTTCATTTATTAAACTTATCGCGGATTGAACAATGATCCATTGATCTAGTTTTTTTCTGTTAGGCTAGTTTTATAGAAAAAAGGCAAGCATTAATAATAGTTGAAAACTGGAGAGCTTCAGCGTGGTTTTTTCAACTTTCAAATCATATTATTTTGTTACACATTTTTTCAATTGTTCGTTGTTGGTTTTTTTCCGTTTATGTACCCTGTAACAGTAACGTACCTAAATATGGTTTATATATCGTAGTCGTATCAGTTTCTGAAATCTGTATCGCATACACGTGTCGTATCTATGCATCATTACGATTATAGTTAGCAAGCGTTTTCAAATCGCCATAAAGGCTTTCCTCGGTACTAGTTTAGCAGAATCATTGAATCACTTAGTTGGTTGATTGATATTCAATTCAAAGTTTTGGCATCTGCCACCCTCTTTGTCTAGAGGTAACGACTGCGGGTCTAGAGGTATCGACGAGGTCTTAGGTTCGAATCAGGGCAGATGTTAACTTTTTAATTTTTCCAACTCTTTTTTTTGCTCGGAATATATCACAAGAGATGCGAAGCTCCGCGTGGCCTCTGTATTTAAATTATATCTTTTATTCTGAAAAAAAAAGCAAGCTGGTTGACTAAAATTTCCAAAGAGGATTTTCAGTTTTCCGATAAAAAAAAATGACCTATCAATCTGGTTATATTTTTTTGTCACAACTTCAGGTACCACAACTAAAAATCAGAATGGGTTTAGTTAATACACTTGCAAGTTTGCGAGCTTATTGTTTTAGAACGAACCTCCTTGTTGTTCCAACCTAACTCGCAAATAAGTGTGCTCATTTGGTGGCACTTTTGAGTAATCACACTGGCATTGGAAATTTCGTAGCATATGTTCTCTGCCTTAGTTCTGGATAGTATTAGTCAGCACCTCTGAGGCTGAGTAGTTAGTGCTTGAGACGCAGCATGTCTAGGTCGCCGAATCAATTTCGATACATAACCGTTTTTTTTTCAGTAATTCGAGGTTTGATTCGACTTTTTCTTGATTTCACTTCATAAAGCTGCATTTTGTCGTCTTCTCGCTAGTGTCGGAGAAGCTCAGCTTTGCCTGTGAGAACCGTTTTGAACCACTGGAAGGTCGAGAAATTGGATTTGGATTTTTTTGCAAATCAGTACCGCAACTAATGGCTTGAGTTGTATATCATATTCAAGCACTGTAAGCTTGAGAAAAACAATATTGAATTTTGTCATTTTCTGTTGCAACAGATGTTTTTTGAGCATGATAGCATTTTAAATATCCGTGCTATCCGAAATTTGAGTTTTATTTTGTTTGTAATTTTATCAACTTGAATTATTAAAGTTTCCTTATTTGTCTTATTTTCTTTTTTGAGTTTTATCCGCATAAATGGTACCTGCTCAAGTTTTTTGGTTTGTTAGCGCAAGGTAAGTTTTCAGCTGAGTCTAAGGTTAATTTTTTTTGTCTTTCTCGTAAATTTTTTGAAAACTAGTTTTATTCATTTCGATAGATCTAGTTTTTTTTCGAGTTCTGAAACGTTTTCGATTTTTTGCCGATGTTTTTTTAAAGAATAGCAAGTGGTAAGAAGCTCGAATTTGCTTCCGTGTTTCACCAAAAACATATGTTGATTTTTTATTTAGAAAATAAAGCGTCATTTATAGTTGTTCCATAAAGTCAAAGAGCTTTGAGGCCATGTGTATTTTGTCTCAACTTTTTCGATTTTTTTACTTTGTTATTCCCATTTCTTTTTTGTTTTCGCCAGCAACTATTGCTACGCCTGCGCTGTATTGCATATGATGCGAATCTACGCTTCCACGTTGTGTATATTTTATAACGAATGCTCGAAGTCTCTATATTATTAAGGTATTTATGTTAGATTTTTTTGATATTAACTGTTTTGATTATTTTCAGAGTTGTTATGATGAAAATGTATTTCTACAATCGTGCAAACAAACCTGCAAGTTATTGTTAAGTCAAAACTGGATCAACCTAACAATCGTTGAAAATATTTTCCAAAAAAAAAGACTTAAGAATTTCAAATATTTGGTAATGACTATCAATTCAAAAGCAGTTCTGGGCAATCAATAAAAACATGTTCTAAACGATAAAAGTAGACAAAAAACTTTTCGAAAGATAGCAAAAAAAGGGCTTCACAATATGTTACAGTTGGTTGCCTTATATTGCTTGGAAACTGAGAATCAGCAAATTTAAAAGAAAAACTCATTTTTCGCTAAAACTCAATTAAAGACTAATCGATATTTCTAACATTGCCGTTTTAAATTTTTAATTGATTCCTAAAATGTTTTCTGTGACTGTCCTAAAAATCCACATAATTGGCAATCATTCTTATGTTGTAAGTTTTCCTCTTGAGAAATATTTTAAGATTTTTAGTAGGGAAATTTTGAAGTTTTGTGCATCATTCTAAGACCAAAACTGATGACTGCTAGTTCATTTATTTGATTCGTCGGCGCTTAACTTGATGACATAAATTACTTTGTCTGTTTGCCAAAAATGCCTTCAAAGCAGATAATCATCAAAAATTTGAAATTTTTTTTTCTGATTTTTATTCTGATAAGTATAATTTATGTGCACATTTTTGTTGATCATTTATAATTTCTTTGTGCAATACTTTTTTTATAGTTTTAATTGACTTTATTATAATCACAAATATTTTATTTAAATTGTTTTAAGATTGATATTCAAAATTGAAAGATAATGTTTTGGGTTTGTGTTCGAATTTATGTTCGACTATGTTTCAAATTAGTGTTCGACTATGTATCAAATTAGTGTTCGACTATGTATTCGACTTTCTGTTCGACCATGCTTCGAAATAGAGCTTAGTATGTTTCGACTAAGTGTTCGACTATGTTTCGACCATGATTTTGATTGTTTTTCGAAAAAGTGCTCGACCGATAGATGTGATTTTGACTATGGATTTGGGTTGAACACCATCCATGCGTTCTACCAAGTTTGGTCCAAACGTAAGTCGAACACCTCAACCCGGGTTACGAGCATAAAAAATTTGACAGAAATTCATTTTTTCTCTAATTCTGCTCATTATTCGACCTTATGCGATTTATGGTTGACTCCGTTCGACTAATGATTTGAGCCTGTTTGACCCCGGTTCTACCCATGATCCGACCCTGTTCGACCCTTGAGTCAACTCCAATCAACCCGTTCGACCAATTGATTCGACTTAGTTCGGCCCATGATTCTAATGTGTTCGATTTATGATTCGACCCTGTTCGACTCATGATTCGAACCTGTTGGAATCATGATTCGAACCTGTTCGACTCATGATTCGTTCCTGTTTGACTCATATTTCGACCCTGTTCGACTCATGATTGGACCCTGTTCGACTCATGATTCGACCCTGTTTGACTCATGATTCGCCCTGTTCGACTCATAATTCGACCCTTTTCGACTTTATCGACCCTGTTAGACTCATGGTTCGACCAACTCATGATTCGGTCGAGCGGTGTCCGTTTTGTCGCAAATTGAGACAGTCGAACGAAGGTTATAGTCGAACAAAATCTATCATGGGTCAAACATTGAATCGAATCCAATTCGCGACGAAAATCGGACATCGTTCGACCGTGTAGATCGAATCATGAGTGAAGCACTTCAGCCAGGGAAAGAACCTCATTACTATACCTCAATACTCCTTAGCCCAATGCGTCTCTGATATAACGCATATCGACACTACTTCGCGATTCACCATGTCGAAACATTTTTTTCTTTTATCCCCTTACAGATTAAACTCATTGAGTCAATAGTTACTCAATTACCAGAATGGCTACTGACAACATATTGAGATATAACAACGCAGCAAGTCACGCCCACTATCCCGGGTCGAGGTGCTCGACGTGTGTTTTGGTTTTTTTGGCCAAAATTTGGTATCACTCGACTTTTTCAAGTGAAATCGGTTAAGTTTCGACTTTGTTCTCGACCTATGTTTCATTTTTTTTGACTGAAACATGGTATGAATCGACTTTCTCGACCAAATTGGGTATGTTTCGACTTTTTAGACCATGGAAGTTTAGTCGCAAAATTGCGCTAGCTCGTCTTTCAAAATCGAAACATTAATCGAGCACCTCGACCCGGGAAGTTATAATTTGATTTCCAATTTACTTCATTTGCTGGCGATCGTTCAACAGTCTGTTTGTCCCTGATGTGTCCCGCAGTTACGGCTTTTAAACAGATAGTAGGGGAAAGAAAGATGAGTTTAGTTGAAGACAGACGGAAAGTCGTGGCATATCAACTGAGTGCTACACAACCAGATGTGACAATAATAATCTGAAAAAGCTTATTCACCAATTCGATTTCACGAATATGCATCTTTCCGCAATTTTAGCTTGCTTTGTTCCATATATATAGCAATTCCTGTAATTGATACCGCAGATGACAGATGATAGAATCAGTTAAGCGTTATAAAAAAATGGAAAAATACTTTTCAAAAATTAATATATGTTTGTGTACCACGTCCAAGTGAGAACCATTACCCAAAAAATCAAGAAAATATTAAGAAGCCAAAATTGAGTTAATCGAAAACAAAAAATGGAACATTAAATTAAATCAATTGAAAAGAATCAATTTTTGTGAGGGTTGTAGCCAAAAGCCCGGTAGTCCAGCCTGTACTTCCAAACAAACCTTCGTATCAAATCTTTATCCAGTGTTTTGACTACCTCGTCAATATGGTATGTATTGGAGAGAAGAGTAATGTTTTTGTAATATTTGCTGTCTTTGTCATATTTGACTTTTTTGTGAAGTGGAGTCAATTTATTGACTATGTAGAGCATATCTTCAAACATTGTTTCTTTTCGCCCCAAGAAATCAATATTCAGGAAGCAAGGATCACATATGTCTATTTGGGGCTAAAACAACAAAAATTGATAACTGAAACCCTCAGCTGAAATTTATTTGAAGTATGACTATCTGAAAGTTATAAGTTTTATTTTCCTTTTAAAACAAAAAAATATATATATTTTTTGCGGCCTGTAGGCAGTTTTTGTGGCTTAAAAAAAGTTCCACGTGCTAGTCAGAAAATTTTAAAGTTTTGCAGAATACTGAAACCTTTTTCGAGTTCACCTTTTATCACTTTTATCACTTATTTGTAAGAAAAAGGAAATTTCTTAAAAATTTTTATTTGAGCTTTTTTCTGTACAGTTTTTAAATGTTTTCCGGACAATTGTTTTTTTTTGCTTACATTTTTTAAACCCTAGCCATCAGCTAAAAAATGCATTTTCGACGTCGAAGATCATTTTTCGCTCATTTCAACAAGTGAAATATTGAAGAAAAAAAAGTTGCCCTTACTGGCCAAATAAAAGGCTCACCTCATCGATACTGTCAACAAATTGGCATTAATTATTTGAAAAAATGACCTTGAAATGCTCATCTAAAGTGTTGCCTCTGATGAGGATTTCAAAAAACTCTCTAAGCCCCATATCGTCCACTAGTTCATTAGATTTATTTCTTCCCTTCAAAAAGTCCATCCTGTGATGCAGCACCACCCTATTGTAGTAGCCTGACACTGCTCTTTCGAAGGGATCCCGCACAAACATGAAACCATGGCGGTAAAAATCGCGACTTCCTTGTGTCCATTTCTAGAAAAAAAACTTGAAGCAAGAGTTATTTATTGGATCAAATAGGCAGATCGATTTTAAACAAGTTTTCATTAATTTTTACTTAAGGGCTTTTTAGAAATTCAAAAATTTTCGATAAAAATTATTACGTCTCAGACTCTTTGGTTGTTTGAGGCCCACCATTATCGGCAATATTTGCTTGAGGGTAAATCAACATTATCCAGATTTAAAAATTGCCAAAATAGCATGTACCAAAGTTGGGGCGCAGCAGTGGTTTGCCTTGAAAAATTGAACAGCTCGTATATTGGCCATTCCCCCTTGTAGACAAATCGTCTCAACTTTATTTTTCAAAATGACGCAACTGAAACTGAATCGAGTCAAAAGATTGTTAAAATTAAATTTAAAAAATAAAGCCATTCAAGGATAATTTTTTCTTTTCAGATGAAACTACTCTCTTTAAGCTACTACTTTAAGCACCAATTATTGTATTATATTTCCCAAAAAGTTCAATTCAGAATCTGGATTCAAAATTCAGCCAGATTGTTTATAAATTTTGAAATCAAACTTTTTGAAATCAAACTCTTAGGTCAACCCTCTCAGTGTAATTTTTTAAATATTGTTACAATACGCATCCGTTCAAAAATCTCTTTCACTTCTAGGAAGCAGAGGAAAATTTTTAATTGAAAAATTGATAAAAAAGAGAAAACATAGCTGGCACAAATAAGTCTGTTTTTGTAATCAAAACTGAAATAAAAAAAATCGAATTTTGACCACCGGCTTTGAAACTTAGCAAGATAAGATGTAAGTTTTTTTTTCAATTTTGAACTATTAGAACAACATACTAGTGAACAATTAGAACTTTTGTAGTGGTGTCAGTTATAAAATAAATATGAACAAAATTACTCGTACTGAAGTGAAGAATTGAGAATTCGAATGTCCAGTGAGGAACTTTATTTTATTATTTTTGGATATAAAAAGATAAATTACTTTTAAAAGATTAAAACATCGAATGCAATAGTTTACTCTTGAGCATTTTTTCTGATTGCATTTTTAGTCGATATCTTTTCGCAACTTATGTAAGTAAAGGTTTTTCAGGTCATAAAATAGAGATAAAATATCATCTGAACAGCTTATTGTATGTCCTTGGTAATATTGAAATGTAAATTAAATTATATATCTTTTCACAAATTTTCATCTATTACCTAAATCAATTCAACTTTCAAGTTTCAAAAGATTATTTATAGTTTTTGGGTTCAAAACTACCAAATTTATCCAATATCATAGGTTGAAATCTTTAGCTGTCAGAAATACAAAATGTAAACCACAAACTAGAAAGTTTGTTGTTGCAAAATTTTTGTATAATTGATAAAAAAAAATAGTATCCATATTTCGTAATTGGGGCAATTTTAATAATTAATTGCTTCTTCGAGCCATGGCAAGCTGATGGAATGTCAACATAAACAAAAGTTTTGCGCTGCAAAATGGAAAGTTTTGCGCTGCACCTTGCGTTTTTTCTCAAAAACGCTTGAAAGTTAAAATATTCGACTAAAGCACAAAATTTTGTTTAAACGCATCAAAAACTCTTGAAAAAATCTTTATTCTAAAGAAAAAAGAAAAAATCGAAAATCTTTGTTTCTAGTCGAAAGATTTTGCAATTAAAATATGTTAGTTATCAGTGTTTAATTTCATAGTTAATCGAGCTTTCCTTTTATTTGTGCGTTGGTTGATATGAAAATGAAATTAAACTCTTTTTGGCAGTTAGTTCAAACCATTCAAACGTTAGTTACAAAAAAACTGTTTCTAAGGCAAGATTTTTAGGGACCGCTCGATTAGCATGAAATACTTAAATGACTGGTCAAAATTTGAATAAACAAAAAACAATCCAAGAATAAGTATTCGAAAGTCGGAACGAAACAAATCGACTGAATATTCGGTTGTAATACAAAACCATTTTTGTCATTTTAAAGTCATTTATCTCTCGCGGTTATCAAATGGGACTGAAGTGATTGAAAAGGAAAACATATAAAGGCCAAAAATTTTTTATCAGTCTATTTTTATTAAAGTTTTTCAATTACTATTTCTCATTATATGGGTGGAGGGCATAACCAAAAGAAAACAAGCGCGATTAAAGTTATCGGTAACTTATTAGCAACTTTCTCCGCTGTAAATGGCAATTTAGCTAAAAATAAGAGATTAAAGTGCAACCTCAACACTAATTTTTTCCACATATTGGTCGTTCATTGGGTGTAGGAAGTTTTTGTCCGCGGAGAGTGTGAATCCATTGTGAAATGCAGGCCACAAAATAGCACCCCGTGTAGAAGAAGCTAAAACTCCAAATGATTAATTACCTCCAGACAAAATACTTAAAGTGCTTTGTTCCTTGATTTTGGGAGATTTTGTTTTGAAAAAATGACAATTTTCAATCAGTTTTATTTTTCAATCCATAAAGATAAAATATAAGACTTGCAAGAAGTTAATCAAGATTTTGTAGAGAGTTTCAATCAAATTTTTTGAAACTTCAAAACAAAATTATAGAAAATCGATAAATGAGGTTATTAACTCCAGGTATATATTGTTTAATGTGGTAATATGAGGTAGGCAGGCTCCACAAACAAGTAAAAACAGTTGAATTATCTGAAAGGCTCACTAAAGTAGCTATAAAAAGGTACTTTATCAGTAATAGTATGACGGGGCAAAAGAATAGAAAGTTTTTACTGACGCATTTTGTACTAAAAAAACACTTTGTCGCGAATACTTCAACAGACAGAATTCATTGCCTTCTGTTCGTTAGCTCTACTACGTTTTTTAGTGGAGTCTATTGTTTATCTTAAGCATTGCCGCGGCTGTCGCTTCTTCTTCTTCTGTGTGGGAGCCGAAGCATCCTCAGAGGCAGCGCTTCGCCAGCTCAATCGCCTTGATCGGATCGTCGGTAAGGACTGAAAGCTCGGTGTTGGTGTCGCCAAATATGGATTGTCGGGTCCTGAGAGTTGCTGGACATTCGAGCAGCCAGTGTTCCAGAGTTTGGTTATCTTGGAAGCATTTTGGGCATCTTGGGTCTGTTGTTGATTCCATAAGGTGGCGATACGCAGCCAGTTGCATGCTGTGCCCCGCTCTCAGTCTCGCTAACATGACAGCGTCTCTTCTATTGGTCAGCGTTTTCTCGTCCTTGGCGGTAGAGTGGTTGGCGTACATAGCTGCTGTCCTGGCGTGGTTGGGCGATTTGTCTTTCAGGGTTCGTTTGATTACTACTTTGGCGGCTTTCAGGCTTGTAAGTTGGGCGTCGTCTTCGAGTTCTGTGGCTTCGTTGGCAAATTTGTCGGCGAGTTCGTTCCCGGGAATGTCCATGTGGCCGGGAACCCATTGGATGTCGATGTGGCGGTCCATGTATCCAGCAGACGGCACAAGGAGGCAACATCAGGGCTTTCCTTGTCCAGAGCGGCGGTCAGAGACTGGGAGTCGGTGCAAATCAGTACCTTGTCGTGCTCTTCAAAGTTCTTTTCCAGCCACTTGATTGCGCTATCCATGGCCTCTTTCTCTTCTTCATAGGAAGATGTGATGATCCTTCCTTTGGTTTTTATCTTGTCGATCGTGACTGGATTCTCCGGGTCGCCTTGGGTCACAACCATCGCAGACCCGCGAAAGTGGGTACCTTCAGAGGCTGATCCATCTTTGTAGATCACCCACTTGGCCTCACTCTCGCGGATGACTCGGAAGGCGTCGGTCCTGGCATTGTCAGTTCTGTTGCCACCAACCAGTGTTGAGCTCACAGTCCATTTCCTCGGGTTGGCGGTCCACAGGTACTCAGTAGGGCCAGCAAGCGGTTCTCGGGGCGTTAGTCCTTCTGGGAGTGAGCCCTCTAACCTCTTGCTGCTCTCACGCCAGCTGTCGCGGCAGAGTCTGTGTCTCTGTTCGCCTTCGAGAGCGAGGCGTCTCGGGTGGTTCGGAGGACATCTGAACGCTTTCTCCCTGGAGGTGGCTATCTGCTGCCGGGAGATTGTCTCATAGCTGGGCAGGCCCGCTTCGATGCGGAGGGCTTCCACAGGAGAGGAGGCGGTCTGGCCGCCGGTGATGCGACGAAGAGCTTGGTTCTGCGCTCTTTCCAAGCGGTCCATTTAAGTCCTGGCAATCCACGGCTGCCAGGCAGGGGCGGCGTAGTCCAAGATTCTGCGCTGCGTTGCCAGGTAGACGCTGCGCATGGGGCGCTTCTTCCATCCCCAGCCAGTGTTGCCAAGGCAAGCTAGGAGGTTGCAGCGTTTCTCGACTTTCCTCGACGGTTGCAGCGTTTCTCGACAACATATTCAACGTGTTGCTGGAACGAGAGGGTCCGGTTCATGTAAAGGCCGAGGAGCTTCGGAGCTGTGTCGAACTTCATTGATAGGTTGTTCATGTTAAGGGACGGGACCCACTTGGAGTCACAGGACGCTGCCGAGAAGAAGATGACGACACTCTTGTCGCTGAGGAGCATCTTCTTCCTGCGGCACCAGGACTCGAATTGTTTAACTGCTTCTTGGACTCTCCACTGAGCGGTCTCCTTGTTGTGGTCGCTGGCCCAGATCGTGAGGTCGTCTGCGAAGATTGAGTTCAGCACATCTTTCGGAATGACGTCGGCTACGGAGTTAATGTAAAAGAGGAACAGCATAGGAGATAATACTGCACCTTGCGGGACTCCGTGGAGCAACCAACGGGTTCTGCTGAGGTTACCATTAAACAGGACGCGGAATTGTCGGTTTCTGAGGAAGGCCCAAATCCAGCGGATGAAAGACAGAGGGACTCCGCTCTCGAACAAGCATAGCAGGAGGTCCTCTTTCCAAACCCTGTCATAGGCGCGGGACAAATCTGGCAGGGCCATGACAGTGCGCTTGGGTTTGCGTTCCTGGAATCCATCACTGATGTTTTGGGAGATCCTAATCAGCTGATTTTCGCAACTGCGGTTTTTCCGGAACCCGGCCTGGGTATGGCAGAACATGCCTCGGGACTCTGCGAGGTTGTAGAGGCGATGAAATATCATCCTCTCCAGTAACTTCACAATGCAGGAAGTTAAACTGACTGGCCGGTAAGACTCGATACTACTAGCAGGCTTGCCGGACTTGAGCAGCGGGATGATGACCGCATTACGCCAGACTTGGGGGACAACTCCCTCTCTGAACGACATGTTGAAGACGCGGAGGAGTTCAGTCTTGGCATGGTTACCAAGGTTCTTCAAAAAGGTCGGCGGGACCTCGTCGGGGCCGGCTGCTCCACGGTTCTTCATCTTTTTCAGGGCACGATTCAGGTCGAATATCGGGAAGTCTGCTGTGGTGCTGTCGTCTGCACTAGGGCTGTTCACTGTGCGTTTCGCAAGGCGGATCCTGCTTCTTTCTTCTGCCGAGAAGCTGATTTTGCTGACTTTGGCGTAATGAGCCGCAAAGCCATCTGCCTTGCGGCTGTCGCTGAGCCTTCAACCTTCTAAATACTTACATTTGAAAAAACCCTAATTAATTATTGAAGTAACTGGAAAAATAATTAAATTCTCCAACCGATGCAGTATGAAACTCCGGCGTGACTTTTCATTTTTAGTGCTATGTTGTTTTTAGCAGACCGTATTTTGGCAGACTCCAAAAAATTAACAAACTCAAAAAAATAAACAAATAAAAACGCTAACTCCAAATTCGGTGTTGGTAGATTGAAAAACTGCGGCATCTTGCTCCGCTGCGCTCACTTTCAGCTTGAGTGTTAATTTGCGCGTGAATCTGTGTTTACGGCAGTTTTTGTTGTTCCGATTTTAATCGAAAAGATTGTTTGTGCGACAAACTCAGATCTAATTGTCTTAAATAAGAAAGCTCAACGTTCTTAAGTTTTACCAGAATTTTTTCATCAAAAAGCGTTCAACTTCCCTCTCAGCTGTTGGCTACATGGCTTTGTTGGGTATTAGTGGTGATTGTACCCATAAGTCATTGGGTTGCGTTTGCATTTTTAGGGGGATTTATTGCTCAATTAGCCATAAATTAGTAACTTTCGAATTAGGCCTTGTGCTGTTCAGTTTAAAAAAGGTATATTGAGAAGAAGAAAAGAAGAAAGAACAAACGGTGGTAAATGCTAGCGATATAGATATGATATCACTTTGTGATATGAAAACTATAAGCCGATCATTTTTGTCGTATAGGTTTGGCAAGCACTATAATGCTGATCAAGACTGTCTTATGGGAACTGTTTTGATAGAATTATAGTGGTGATCGAGACATGAATTTTTTTTTGTACAAGTAAGTTAAAGGATGGAATGACCAAATTTTAAATCAGAATCTATTTTGGTCATTGCTAGCAGCAGTGGTTGCCATTGAGAAAGAAATGATTCGGTCTTGCTGAACCAAATGTTTTTGGATGATTCGTGCCAAAAATAAACAAAAAAAATTAAAGCTGCTAGTTGATTACCTTTTTTTTCACTTATAATGTAGCTTTTTTCAGCAAAGAACTAGGTTAAAGAGAGCTGTTTAGACAGAACTATAATGGTGATCAAGACTTGGTCTTTTTCTGTACATTTAAATTAAAGAATGGAATGACCAAACTTAACGCAGAAGCTATTTTGGTCATTTTTAGCAGCAGTGGTTGCCATTGAAAGTAAAATGTTTCAGTTTTGTTGAAGCAAATGTTTTTGAATGATTCGTGCCCAAAATGAACAAAAAAATTAAAGTTGGCAGCTTATTACCTTTTTTTTTTTCATTCATTATGTAGCCTTTCTCAGCAAAGAACTGGTTTTATGAGAGCTGTTTAGATAGAGCTATAATGATGACCAATACATGATCTTTTTCTGTACATTTAAGTTAAAGGATGGAATGACCAAACTTAGCGCAGAATCTATTTTGGCCATTTTTGGCAGCAGTGGTTGCCATTGAGAATGAAATGATTCGGTCTTGCTGAAGCAAATGTTCATGAGAATGATTTGCGCCGAACATAAACAAAAAAAATAAAGCTGGTAGTTGATTACCTTTTTTTTTCATTTATTATGTAGCATTTTTCAGCAAAGAACTAGGTTAATGAGAGCTGTTTAGATGAAACTATAATGGTGATCAAGACTTGATCTTTTTCTGTACATTTAAGTTAAAGGATGAAATGGCCAGAGTTAACGCAGATTCTCTTTTGGTCATTTTTAGCCGCAGCGGTTGCCATTGAAAGTAAAATGTTTCAGTCTTGTTAAAGCAAATTTTTTTGAATAATTCGTGCCTAAAATATACAAAAAATAAGTTTAATTAAAGTAGCTTATTAGCTTTTTCAATTATTTTTCAATGAACCCTTTTTATGAGAACTGTTTTGTTAACCCTTTAATGGTCATCAAGACATATATTTTCCGGAGCATTTAATTTACAGGATGAAGTTACCAAACTAAGCACAAAGTCTAATTTATTATTTGTTAGGAGCAGTGGTTGCCGGTCAGAATAATGATTCAGTCTTCTTGAAGCAAATAGTTTTGAATAATTTGTACCTTAAAGTGGTTATTTGCTAATTTTGAAATATTTTGGGCTCATATTCTATTTGACATTAGCATGAGAATTAATTGATTTATCTGGCTCAGAAAAACTACAAACAGGAATGATGCAAATAGATGTAGCTCGACTATGCTAGATGCTTAGAAAATTAATTAAAGTTGTCATTTTCAAAGCCCTACAATTTTATGAAATTGATCACAAGAAAATAAATTCCAGGTTGAGCTCAAATGGACAAAAAGATACCATTACGAGGCCAAAATGTGCCTTGGATATGCGCACAATTTCAATTTTGTAGGTTTCTAGATTCCAGAGACAAGTCTTTGAACATATACTAAAATATAAGTGGATTCCACTTGCAAAATTTTGGTTGATTCCGCGTACAAATACCTGTAAGGTAAGTATTGTCGGAGCATTAGTTTTGATGCGGTTTCCACAACGAGCAAAAATAGGTAGTTGTTCCGGATTCCGCAAATGTAAGCGGATTCCGCAAATGTACGCGGATTTGGCAAATGTAAATGGGGACGTGCAAATTTATGCGGATTTCGCTTACAGTTTGCGGATTCCGCTCACAATTTGCGGATTCCATTAACGGTTGAGGATGCCACGACAACCGTTTACTAAACTCATATAAAATGTTTTGTTCATAGATTCCGAAAAACTGTGGACCAATTTTTGGAGCGATTTTGAGCAATACAGTGTTTTAGCTATTTGTCCGTGGAATCCAGAACAGCAAGGAAGATTTTAAAAAAGTAGCAAAGTTGCGGATTTTGCGCCAAACCTTACAATTCACAAATGCACTGTTTGCCCCCTTAACGATATAAGAAAAAAATCATAAGTTGCAAAGTCTGGCTGATCCTAAAGTAACAGCATAATGATCGACAAAGAAGTTGCATTGACCAATTTCAACTGACAAGTATACTCTTAATGTAGAGATAAGTTCGAACTCCAGATTATAAATTTTAAAGCATTATGTTTTTTGAATAAACGTGTCATTCTTTTTATGAAACAGGAAAAAAATTAAGTAGCTGAACGATTACTAACTTTAAAAACACAATGACATATAATTTTAGAATCCTCTCGATTGTTCAAATTGCTGTGAAATTCAAATGATGCAAGATGTTGGCACTATCTATTTCATTCAATGAACTTGAATACACCGGCACCTGACTCCAAGCCCACTTTTTTACACCCTTGAACTTCAATCCTTTTGCCTTCATTTTTATTCAACTCGACCACGCTAAAGCTCAAAATCATTGTTATACCGGTCAATAATTTTCAGTTTAAATTAAATTAATTTTGAAAAAAAAACTTGAACTTTGCATGAAAATCACTCAGAGGTGTTATCTCTCTTTTAACGGGATAACAGAAGCTTATAAATTGCTTTAAAAGCCCATTCTAGAAAAAATTGACACTTTAATTGATGACTAACTTTGAGCGCTGCTTGGTTGTTGCCCTGAGGTATCATCAGATACTTATCGAACGTAAATATTCTCATAATCACATATATAAACAAGTTTTGAAAAGCTGTTAAGTGCAGGTGCGTTAAATATGGTATTGACAGTTTATTGTTTGCTTGCAATAACTTATTGCAATATCTACTTTGATAATTAAAACTTCTTTAATAACTGCAACTATAATGTCCTAGAACATCAAATTTTATAAAAGTCTAACCAAAACCAAAGATTAAAGTTAGAACAAAATTAACCAAAGGATACCGCTGAAACGATCGTGCAAAAAAGATTTAATCGCACGAAATTGTGATTAATCATGCGGATAGTTTAATCACACGTCAAATATTTCCGCTTGGTTTTCATACTCAAAATTTTGAAACCCCACAGTTACACCATAAAATTGATGATGCTTATATGAGTTGGGGGTGGGGGGGGGGGGGAGTGTGAGAGCCAGTTTTTCTTAAGAATTTGTTGTATGCGACAAAGAAGAAACTGCTGTAAGAAATTTGATGAAACGCGTAGAGTCAAAACTAGTCTGTGTACGTCACCAATGAAACTTTTCCTGCTCCCAAGAAAAAGGAAACAAAGATAATGATTTTTGGGAATTTTGCTTTCACCGGTACCCTGTGGGTAACAAAAAGTACGGCAATATAATGAATTGAAATTTATACATCAGACACTGCCCTTTCATCAGCAGACCAATTTTTGATGGCAACCCGGGTTGAAGTGTTCAACCCATGCTTTGATCGAATTCGGTCCAAGACACGGATGTTGTTCCTTCCAAAATGCGTGTTCGATAACAGTTCTTTCGGTCGAACGCAATTTTGAAACATAGTCGAACATTATTTCGGTTCGTGGTCGAACAAAAAATTGACATAAAAATTTCCAACACAAAGTCCCCAAAAAAATGGGGTCGAAACATAGTCGAGCAAAAGTCGAAAACAGTATGTGGTCGAAAAATAGTCGAACACAAAGTGTGTGTTCAAAATATGGTCGAACAGTCTCAAAACATAGTCGAACTCACGCAATAATCTGCAATTGATCTTAGATAAATTCCAAGAATCGGTGTTTTGAGAAAAAAATAGTAACTAATAATAAAGTTTTGACTTAATAAAAAAAATTTCATATTTTCCTCACATGCAAAATGAAAAACCTATTAAACAAAAAAAAGTTATGAATATGTCAGAACCAAAAATAATCCACTTATCATAGTTGTTTGCAGTGACAAATAGTACCGCAACAACTCGCAAGAAAAAAAAACAACTCGCAACATTTAAGGAAAGCGACAAAGCGCAAGTTTTTGAAGCTAATTTAAAATATCGGTTTAAGGTCATCGGTTGGCGCGCTACGTGCGATAACCGTCTCTAAATTTAGTACAAAGTCCTACCCTCTGTTGGCAAGCTCGCATTACGTTGGCGCGACTGCGGCGGTGAGTATATTGCGAGTTGTCTTTTATTGCGAGTTGACTTTTATTGAGAGTTGTCTTTTCTTGCGAGTTGTCGCATTACGATGAAAAACATCAAGCTAGATCATTTTTTGACCTGCCTAATTTATACAGACTCTGAAAAATATTTGGTCGAAGTATAGCCAGTTTGAGTTGAGTCGGTCGAATCATGGCAGCCTTGGGTCGAACACAGTCAAACACATTTTCGCTTCAGTCGAGTCATTCAAGACATTGACAGCGAAGCTAATTCGCTCGAAATATAGCACGCTTGGGTCAAACACAGTCGAAAACAGTCAAAAACGATTTGATTTCAGTCCAGCCGGTCGAAACATAGCCAATTTGGGTCGAATTTGGGTGAAACACAGTGAACTAGATTTTCGATACAGTCGAATCGGTCGAAACATAGCCAGCTCGGGTCGAGCCCGTCAAAACATAACCATTTTGGTCGAGTCGCTCAAAAAAGAGCTCTTTTACGCCAGGTCGGTCGAAACAAAATTCGAACCTCTCAACCCGCGAATACGAACGCAATTTTTTCTTCTACACGTTTCGTTTTTTTTGTCCCTACAAGTCGAAAAACTATATCCGGAGAATTGCCCAAATTGAAATTTCATTTGTCAATGAACTTGAAAAAAAGGCTCTTTAAAAACCCATATTAATCAAGAATAACCGTTTTTTGCATGGTCTTTCGTTTTTTTTTGTTTGAATTCTAACCTTGTGGATGAGATCACCTAAATAATGCCTAAGGCAAAACGAATGAAATATATCCAGAGGCCTGTCGAAATACTAGAAGTGGTTTTTGAAAAAGCTATACTATAGCCAGGGGCGGATCTAGGATTTTCTCGAGGGGGGGGGGGCGGATTTTCAAAAAAATTTCGAAAATTTTGACGACCGTTTTTTTTAGGTCACCCAAATTGATTTTTCAAGCTCTCCCAAAGCACTGTTTTGCCCCTATTTTGGCCAAATTTTCTGCGCCGCAGGCGAATTTAAAAAAAAAACAGTCAAAAAAGCCGTTTTTGGGCGCTTTTTGAAAAATTTTGACAAAAAATTGTGTCTTTTTGGCGCGCGCTCCCCCTCAAAGTTAGTATATATTGGCGCTGAAGACGCCTTTAGAAAAATTTTAGGGTCGGTCGGCCAAAAATGGATTTCTGAAAAAGTATCATAGGGGGGACCCTTTGGGTCGGCAGGGGATCGAATCCCTGAGGAAAGGAAGCGTCCGAACCCCACCCCCCCCCCCCCCCTAAATCCGCCCCTGACTATAGCAAAGAACCTTAGCAAAAACTTGCTAACCAAAACAGTAGAAAAGCGAACCCTCAGCCCACACTTTGGCAATCTACCAGCAAAAGTTTAAAAAAAGTAGTTAAAAGTTGGAAAGCAAACCTGTTTTGGCAATATGGCACTCATACCAACCAATTTCGGGAAAAAGCTTGATCGACGGAAGGTTTGAATCACTATGAAACTCGAACTGCATTGAGTTGCAGAATTTTTTCAGCGAATCTATTCGTGTGCGATGAATATCTTCCGTTGAACTAAATTTCTTTTCTTCGTCGTAGGAATAACTAGAAGAACTTAATGGAAAAATGGTATCAAAATCTTCGAAGTTCAAGTTTTCGTTAATGGTTTTTCTAATAGATGTAACAGAAGAACCTAAAGACTGATTGTTGAAGCTGTGTGTAAAGTAAGCTCGTTTGGAAGAAACAAGCTCGTTTTTACTGTTTTTCTCATCTGCTAGATCGAAAACTAGATATGAATAGCCAGTGGTATCCTTTAAAACAAGCCAAACTATTGCCACCAGTAGCAGCAGAAAAAAATCTGATTTAAACAGCTTTGTTAATTTAAACAGTTTAGGCAGGTAAAAATGGATGTGCATATTTTAGCGTTTCAATTTTATTGTTAATCCTAAAAGAATTATAATTTGACTGAATTTCAAAACAAAATAAGGAAATACAAAAAGAAACAAAAACAACTCTTAAAAAATTCGAAATGAGAAATGAAATGACAAAAAAATATCAAAACATTTATTATGAAAATGCTTCTTTTTGTACCATTAGAGCAAATTGTAACCGTATAACTAGGTGTTGATTAATGTGAAAACGTCAGGATAACTTGGCAACAAAAACATTTTTCACATAAATTCTTTTGGATTTGTAAGTAAATTTCTTTTGAAAACAGTTGCAACTAAACAACCGAGCTAAAATTCAATAGACAAGTGGTTTTCAAGTGAATCATAAACCATCGGATGGCCAGAGTGTTTTAAAACTACTTTAAAGCAATAAAGCAACAAGATATTGAATTGGTATGAATAAAGGAACGGTTATTTTTAACTTTATGAGGGATGGTGATTGAAAACCAATTATTTGTACGCCAAACATCTCAGACAAACTACGACTTTCAGCGTCATCATATTACGAGGCCAAACTGTGTAATTTGTGTACTGTAAGCGGATTCCGCAACAAGGACGTACTCATTTGTTTTTCTTTTGTTGTCTCATTTTCTTGGATCGTTCCACAAAAATTTAACATGATTAAAAAATTGTCTCTGGAATCCGGGAACAAACAAAAACAAAGTTTCGCACCTATCCAGTGCACAGTTTGGCCTCGTAATGTAGTTTTAATCATTTTCATCGCAACCAAAAATGCTTTTAGAAACATAAAATAGGTGCAGAAGAAAACTAGCTGACGTACAACTCAATGGTATTTACAGAACTAGTGTTTTCGTTCGTTTTATAAAAGGTTTTGGCAAAAAAACTAATTATCATAATTATAAAAAAACGACAAATATTTTTCCTCAAAAAGAAAAAATACCAAGGTTGAAAAAAATGACATAAAAAGCCAAAAAAATTATTCAGGCGAAAAACAAACAAAATTTTGATAATTACTTGCGGTAAAAAAATTGATTGTAAATTATTCCACTGATTTTTTTGGAAAAAAAAAGATTAGAAAAAAGGCATAAAAAAGAAATTGCTTGGCTCATTTTTTTTGTCAGCTACACTAAAAGTTATTAATAAAAATTCAAATATGTACTTTTTCGTATCATAATTTGAAAAACAAAGCGAAATTTGTCTCGAAAAACATTTTCCTAATTTTTGTTTGTTTCATAACGTATTCCTGGTGTAAAAAAATTGCAGATTTTTGTTATTTTCGACAAAAACAAGTTCAAACCCAAGGTGTGTTCAAAACATGGTCGATCAATATCGAATCATAGTCGAAATCACGGAATGGGCTGCAGACGAACTTAAACAAAATTTCGAGAAGCGATTTTTGCAAAAAAATAGCTACTAATAATTTAGGTTTTAACTTACTAAAAAAAATGCCGATTTTCTTCACATGCAAATGGAAAAGCCAGATCAAACAAAAATGAGTTTAGACTATGTCAGAACAAAAATGGTGAAAAACCTCAATGTAGATCATTTTTTGTATTGCTCAAGTTATACAGACTCTTAAAAGTATTTGGTCGAAATATAGCCATTTGGTCGTGCATATTTTAGCGCTTCAATTTTGTTGTTAATGTCTAACGATTTATATTTTGAATGAATTTCAAGACAAAATAAATAAATACAATAAAATAACTATAACAACTCTTAAACATGTCGAAATGAGAAATACAAAAACAAAATTAAATCAAAAATATTTATTATGAAAATAATTCTTTTTTTTACAGTTAGGGCAAAATGGAACCATAAAATTAATTGAAGTTTATAGTGGAAACTTCAGTATAGCTTGGCAACATAAGTAAAATTTCACAGAAACTCTTTTGAAATTCAAAAAGTAAATTTCTATTAACAACAGTTACAACAGTACAACCGAGCTAAACTCAAGAGACAATTGAGTTTCAAGTGATACAAAGAACATTGGCAGGCCTGAGTGGTTTTTCATTACTTTAAGCAAAAAAGCGACAGGATAGGCGTAAAGGAGCGTTCATTTTTAACTTTATGACGGATCGTGATTGAAAACCAATTATTTGTACGCCAAGCGTGATTGAAAACCAATTATTTGTACGCCAAGTATTCCAATCAAACTATGACTTCTCAGAGTCATCACATTGCGAGACCACACTGTATTTTTTTTGTGAACTGTACGCGGCTTCTATAGGAAGGACGCACCCTTTGGTTCTTTCTATGTTCGGAATCGTTTTGTTTCGGAAAATTTGTCTCATTAATCCAGGAACATGCAGACACAAAATTGTGCGCCTAACCAGTGCACAGTTTGGCCTCTTAAGGCAGTCTTAACCATTTTCATCGCAGCTGAAAAAAGTTTTTTTTTTAAATGGAATAAGTGTAGAACAAAACTAGCTGACGTGCAAACTCATTGGTATTCACAGAAATAGTTTATTAGTTTTTTAAAACGTTTTTATAAGGTTTTGGCAAAAAAACGAGTTTTCATAATTATAAAAAAAACGAAAAAATTTTTCCTCATCTAGAACTGGAATGATATCAATGTTTGCAAAAAGCATAGTAAGCCAAAAAAAATTTCATTGAAGGGCAAAAAAAAAATCGAGAATTATTCGCTACCCAAAAAAAAGATTAAAAATTTTTTACTGATTTTTCAAAAAAAAAAGACGACAAAAGGTAAAAAAATTTGCTTGACTCGTTTTTTTGTCAGAGACGATAAAAAATGTTTTCGAAAATTCGAATTTACATTTTTTGTATCCTTTTTTGAAAAGCAAAGCGAAATTTGTCTTGAAAAATTTTCCTAGTTTTCGTTTGTGCTTTTAATCTATTACCTGGTGTCAAGAAAAGCAGATTTTGTTTTTTTGTTGATAATTCGAAACGCAATGACACATTTTTTTGCTTTAAAATTTTCAATACGTTTGGAAACTGATTCGTTGGTTTATGGATAAAACTATTTTCAATGGATTACTATACATGAAAAAAACGGAATGTTTTTTCTTCCTAAAGTTTTGTTTTTCAAATTTAGTTTCCATAATTTAGGCCAGCAGAAAACCGAACTATGTAAAGTTTTGACCAGCTTCAAAAAATGTGCTGCGGTTTTGGTCTTGCAATTGATAACTCTTAAAAATAGTTTAATGTGCTTAGCAACGAGTGCTCTCACATACCGACGTTTTTGCTATTGTAGACCGGTATTAGGTACATACAACGAAATTGCTCATCAAACAAAGCTATAAGTAGAAAAATCAGGGAAAAAATGTTCTGGTCGAAGTCCGCCTGGTCGAGGTTTGGCAATCCAGCCACCGTAAATTTTGGCATTTTACGATCGACGCAACTGAAAAAAAAACATAGCGAGCAGAGTATTTTCAACTGAAAAAAATAGAGTATTTTCTTAAATGTAACAGCCAAAATTTTGTCGTTTCGTCCCCGGATCAGGGTGTTCGACTTATGTTTGGACTTGAATTTCGAGCAAGTGCAGTTTCGCGACTAAAACTTGGTGGTCGCAAAGCAGTTTTAAGTAAAGCACAACGTGGAAAATACCCGATTTTAGTCGAGAGATTCAAAAACACCCAATTTCATCCAAAAAAGTCATAAATAGATTGAGAAACTCGAAAAACAGTCAAAACATAGGGCGAGCACAGCCTCATTTTTCTTTCAAAATTTAATGAATCATATGCAAAAAAAGTGATATCTATCATATCAGTTTTCAGATCAACAGTTTTAGTCCAGATTTGTGGACAAAACAAAACTCAAATTTGAAGATGCAACTTAAAAAAATTAATTTTCGATATAGGAATTTTGTTTTTTTACTGATTTTTATCGTTTATGTTCAAACAAAGCATCATAAAAAAAATCTAACTGAAAAGCATAAAATTTGTTTGATAGTCGAGAAAGTCGAGAAAATCAAAATAAAGTCCAAGCACAGTCAAATCAAAACGTATCTAGTTTAGTTTCAGAAAGTCAAAACATTGCTCGAGCAAAATCGAAGCATAGGTACCGAAAACAGTCGAAACATACCCAATTTCGGCCGAGAAACTCGAGCATATGTACATACGTCGAGCGCAGTTGAAACAAAGGTTAAGCAGAGTCGAAGCATAGGTCGAGCACAGCCGAAACATAGGTCGAGTACAGTGGAAAGATAGGTCGAGCACAATTGAAACTTAGGTTGAGCACAGTCGAAACCTAGTTTGAGCACAGTCGAAGCATAGGTCGAGCACAATCGAAACATAGGTCGAGCACAGTGGAAAGATAGGTCGAGCACAATTGAAACTTAGGTTGAGCACAGTCGAAACCTAGTTTGAGCACAGTCGAAGCATAGGTCGAGCACAATCGAAACATAGGTCGAGCACAGTGGAAAGATAGGTCGAGCACAATTGAAACTTAGGTCGAGCACAGTCGAAACCTAGTTTGAGCACAGTCGAAGCATAGGTCGAGCACAATCGAAACATAGGTCGAGCACAGTGGAAAGATAGGTCGAGCACAATTGAAACTTAGGTTGAGCACAGTCGAAACCTAGTTTGACCACAGTCCAAGCATAGGTCGAGCACAATCGAAACATAGGTCGAGCACAGTGGAAAGATAGGTCGAGCACAATTGAAACTTAGGTTGAGCACAGTCGAAACCTAGTTTGACCACAGTCGAAGCATAGGTCGAGCACAGTCGAAACATAGGTCGAGTACAGTGGAAAGATAGGTCGAGCACAATTGAAACTTAGGTTGAGCAGAGTCGAAACCTAGTTTGACCACAGTCGAAGCATAGGTCGAGCACAGTCGAAACATAGGTCAAGCACAGTGGAAAGATAGGTCGAGCACAATTGAAACTTAGGTTGAGCACAGTCGAAAGCTAGTTTGAGCACAGTCGAAGCATAGGTCGAGCACAGTCGAAACATAGGTCAAGCACAGTGGAAAGATAGGTCGAGCACAATTGAAACTTAGGTTGAGCACAGTCGAAAGCTAGTTTGAGCACAGTCGAAGCATAGGTCGAGCACAGTCGAAACATAGGTCGAGCACAGTGGAAAGATAGGTCGAGCACAATTGAAACTTAGGTTGAGCACAGTCGAAACCTAGTTTGACCACAGTCGAAGCATATGTCGAGCACAGTCGAAACATAGGTCGAGCACAGCCTGAACATAAGTCGAGCACAGTCAAAACATAGGTTGAGCACAGTTGAAACCTAGGTCGAGCACATTTAAAACATAGGTTGAGCACAGTCGAAACATAGGTCGAGCACAGTGGAAACATAGGTCGAGCACAATTGAAACATAGGTCGAGTACAGTCGTTCTCAGTCGAAACCTAGGTTGAGAGCACAGTCGAAGCATAGGTCGAGCATGGTCGAAACATATTTCGAGCACAGCCTGAACATAAGTCGAGCACAGTCAAAATATAGGGCGAGCACAGTCGGAACATTATTTGAGCACAGTTGAAACATTGGCCGAGCACAGTCGAAATATAGGCCGAGAACAGTCAAAACATAGGTTGAGCTGATTTTTTTGACAATTTTGATACCATTTCCTTAAATTGACTATACCAAAAAAAACTTAAAAAGAGGGAAAAAATTTTACAAAGACGCAAGAGAAACTGCCTCCCCATCTGAACGATTTGACTGATTTTGAATTCTAGAAACATATCTGAACTTGTCTAGCACTTTTTTATTTGGCCGAGAAAGTCGAAACATGCCAATTTTTCATTTGCGACTTCAAAAAAGATTTGTGGGGTGGTTTAAGAAGAAACTCTGGATGCGCTTCTGAAGAAAAAACTGTTGGCTCGACTTTAGAACAGACTGGCTGCACGACTTAGGATCAGATATTTTCCATGTCACTTTAAATGAGGCTTCGGTAGTGTGACTTGAAAAAAGACTGTCATGCGGGTTAAGAGAAGACTTTGGCGGAACAACTTTTAAAAAATCTCGCAGACCGACTTAAGAGATGACCTGCTTGATTCAGGCCACCATTTTAATTTAAAAAAAGTTTCTGGCACAAATTAAGAAAAGATTCGCGGCTCAATTTAAAGTTTTATATAACTTTTGTGCCGTGCCATTAAAAAAAGGCTTTGGCGGCGCGAGCTAACAAGAATTTTTAGCTTAATGTTTTAGGAAAACACAAATTTTATTCAGATTTGAAAGCTGAAAAGCCACCCCTAATCCATATAGCACAAAAAAAAACCATCGAACACTAACGCGAACATCTACCCGGGTAAAGAAAAAAACTATGTGACTATGAAACATGGAACAAAAAAATTATGTGTTTTAGAAATCTTTCTTGTCAAACTAATTTTAAGATTGTATAATTCAAGCTTCCCAATGGTATGCTGCATGTTTCAGTGACTTTCTGAATCAATTTTGACTTACTTCAAGATACACCAAGGTAAACGAAGATAGTTTCAGTAAGAGGCTCCTGGGCCCCGAGTTGAGCACTCACAGTCGAAGGAGTTTTTGAATTGAAGGAAAAAACGCTTGTGCGTCCACGATGCTCTGCTGAACCACGTCCCAGAGACCATGTTCCTCACTCGGTTCTTTCAAGAAACAGACTACATCTCCCCTTTTTGATGTTTTTCTGCGAGGTTCCATTTTGCTTCAACAGCGTTGGTAAAAATTCTTTTTGTAGTCTCCTCCAGATTAGTTTAAGTAAATAGTGCTGAGTTCAATCTTGGAAGCGCAGGGGTAGTCGATCGTCGAATGTTCAGGGTGGTAGATTGCTGACAGGACGTTGGATCGAAAAAGGCTTTGGGATGAGTGGATCTTCATTGTCTGTGGTATCAGAAACATTTGCCAGAGGTCTGGAGTTTAACATCATTTCCGTTTCTGTTGGACGGATATTAAGAAATCCAGCATAAAAATTTCAGACCCAAGTATAATTAGGATCGCTCCAAACCCCACCATTTTGAGGTTGAATTTTTATTCGATTTCCCTGTCTGCTAGCTCGATTTCAATTCAACCTTATTGAGCCTATTGAGGCATCTCTTGTGTTCATTACTAGCTCCTACTAATATCTTTTCATTGCCAATATACATTCTTATAGGTCAACCATTTCTTGCTCTAAAATGGGCAAGTTCATTGAGAAAGGCATCAGTGTTCAAATCTGGGAGAGATTCTAGATGAGCTGCTGCAATTTTTATTGAGTTATAGATGATATCGTAGTCATTCTCAATTGGATTTTTTTTCAATGAAGAAATCTGATCCAGTTCAAAGAAATCTACTCATATAGCGATGATAGAGTAGTAAGTATCTTGCTGTAGTATCTTCATTTGAAGATGTCAGAGGTGCTACTTTTTGCTGGAATTTTGTAGAGAACACTCTTTAGGCCAATCATACAACTATGAGGAAGAAACGTTGCTGTATGAAAGCTTAGCAAACTCTCAGCCTTGATGTATACAAATCTGTTGTGCGTAATTTTATTGCAATAATTGCATCTTCTTTCATACAAGGTGTTAACTTAAAACGACTTCGAGCTCATAGAACTGAGTAAGGATTCAGTTGAATCAACTTCTCTTTACTGTCAGTTTTGTTTCTGTTTTCCGAAGTTTTCAGATTATTAGAAATTGATTGAGCCTGACAAACGTTTTTTGTGGTAAGTTTTGCTTGTTCAATTTTCGGCGTGTTGCATATTGATAGCATATTTTCATCGACGCCATTGCAATTGATAATACATTGTCCAGGTTTCAGTTAGTCGATTTGCTACAAACATCTTTTGTTTCGATGATTTAAGCTAGTCGAGTACTGCTGATTTTCTGTCGAGACATGTAAAAAAACTGGTGTGTTGAGATGGATGTCTTTGAACGCAATTGAAAAACAGTGCTCCAAGTCTTGCAGCTTCTTTTTCAAACATTTGTACACTCAGTTGTTTAAATTGTGCAACCTTGCTTTTGCTCTTAAAGTATTCATTCGCAGGACAAAAACAGCGGCCATTTTAATCAGAACAGCGTCTGTAAATGAAATGCGTGTATTTCGAAGTTCCAGGAAATATCACCTTGATGTGGAAACAAATTCCTTCAATTTTTTTTTCTTTCCGATACTTCTTGAGGATCGGAAATGAAGTTACTTTTTGAGAAAAGAATTGAAGAAATTCTGTAGCTTACGCTGTTGACCACATGGTATCTGACTATCTCATTTTAAACCTAGCCTAAAAATCTGTTGTAATTAGGTTTTCAAGCGAAAAATTACCAGTGCTAACTTTTCTAGTGGGTCGAAAGTGGACGACATTAGGCTGAAAAAATTTCGTGGAGTACAGTTATCAGCCAAAAACCATGTAGGAGATCATGAATAAAATGATCACTGTCATTTTCCAAACCGATATCAGTCAGCACTTTGCCTAATTTTTACTTTTACTACAAAAATAAATTGAAAACTATGAAAAACTGTTTGAAAAAGTGTTTCAAGTTTTTGAGAAACAGAATTTTACAATTTTTACAATTATTACTAAGTGAAAACCTAGCAATATGTTCACAACACAAAGTCACTGAGAATGAAAACTCATTTGAATCTCCAAAATAGGATATGTTGAACACAGACATAGAAAATTCTGCTGATCGGAGAGATATTACAATTCGGACATTTTATTGTTTGACTAATGTAACTGTCGTGGCTACTCATATTTTCAAAAAACGAATTGGAGTAAATGAAGAAGATAGCATTCCATTCTGTATTAAACACAACTCAGCAGTGTGGAAACTTGAAAAAATCATGATGGAGTTCCTTATAAGAACAATTTGTGTATGTTCAGAGCACCGGCTGCTTTTCAGTTGAATCGAACTGAGCATCTGGTTGAACAAACTGACGATTTTTTGTTTTCTTCTGTTCAAGGAACGTAGATACGCAGAACATTCTCCAGGCTTAACACATACCGATTTTTAGGACAGAGAGAGAATTTTCGAATGATCAATTTTTCTCCATGCCATTGAAGATGATAGTGTTGTCGGATTTTTATCTGAAAACTTGATTTATTGCAGTCAGAAAAAAAATATCTAAAACAACTTTCTTCCAGTCGGAGGTCAGATTTGTCTCAAAAGAAATATAAACATTTTTTCATCAAAAATTGTTGTTCTAACTGCGTTAGCTGCTTAAAAAGGTTTCAAAATCTTGAAAACCATTACAAAAAACGTAATGATGAGGCACAAAAACTTACCCAGGTGGAGAGTATATTCCATCTTCTTCAAACTTTGATGAAATGGAAATAATTGGTATACATATGCCATACAAAATAAGATTTCATTAATCAGTTGTATCTTTCGATTTTGAATCTAGTTTTGGAACTATTGTTTGTTCGAACACGAACATCGAGATCGTTCTGACGATTCGGTTAAGCCTACAAAAAGGTTTCGCAAGTCGACGTATATGAGTGTCTGCTGCTATTCGTCACAACTTTTTTTTCTCAACCTCTGATTCTACTCAATTCATTTTTAACAAAGATCATCAACTTTTTTAAAATCTTTCTTCAAAGCATTAGTCGAGTTATCACAACAAAACGCAGCTTTTTATCGCAAAAATTTGAGATCGTTGTGGAGCAATTAACATTCATTATTGATTATCAGGAAGCTCATTTAAATGAAATGGCTCCTAGCTTGAAAAAAATCTACTATCTAAAAGCTATATTTTTGTATGAATCAGTTAGCAGTGGGTAATTTCAATATGGATGGATACAATTCAAATTTATTTTTCAAATCTGTAAGCAAATTTTATTATTTAGCGAAACTCATTGTTAACAAAAAGAATAATAGATTTTTTTTTTCATAGAATTGCCTTGTTTTCGTTTTATTAGCAGTAGACAGTTTTTAGCGGCAGGTACCTCATTAGACCAATTTCTCAAACTTTATGTGACAGCTAATAGGTTTTGTTTCCCATATGAATATTTGGTATCTTCTGATAAACTTTCTGAAACATTCTTACCTCCCTACTCTGCCTTCTTTTCTAAATTGCAGGACAAAACATTCTCAACAATGAAATTCAAAACCTTCATAAAAAATTCTGATAGTGGACCAAATCTGAGAATATCAAAGACAGGCGAGGAAAACTACGAGATAATAAAAGAAGTATGGCATAGCAAAAACTTTCAAACGATGCTAGATATAGTGAAGTGTTACAACTGTCTGGATGTTCAACCTTCTCACGAAGCGGTACAAAAAAAGATCGAGTTCTACAGAGTTGAAAAAATTGTTTTCATTTTCACCAACATTTGATTCGTTGACCTTCTAGTATTGACTAAACACTTGACTCGGACCACCAACAAATTGCTTTCAATGCTGAATTTTTTGAATCTATATCCGTTCCAAAAAAATGGTTAGCTAGAGGCTGGTTTCACTAATGTCTACTGGTTTGCATTATATTTTGTTCGGCTATTTTAGTCGAAATATACTTCACAATAAAAAGCCAAATTTCAGCGGCAGGTACCTCATTAGACCATTTTCTCAAACCATATGTGACAGCAATTATGTTTTGTTTCCCATGTGAATATTTGCTGTCACATATGGTAAACTGCGGGACAAAGCAATCTCAACAATAAAATTCAAAATCTTCATAAAAAAGTGCGATAGTGAACCAAATCCGAGAAGACTAAAGAGAGGCAAGGGAAACTACGAGATAATAAAAGAAGTCTGACATAGCGAAACTTTTCAAACGATGCTAGATATTTTGAAGTACTACAGTTGTCTGGATGTTCAATCTCTTCACGAAATGGTACAAAAAAGATCGAGTTCTACAAAACTGAAAAAATTGATTTTCTGAAAGAAATACTGCCTGTTAGTGGTGCAGCGAACAAAATTTTCCATCCGTTCAGTCAAGTTAAAGCTAGTTTTGGATTTGAAGCGAATTTAAGAGATTTTAAATGTTTGAAAAATCTTGTAAGGAAGCAGATTTTTGGTGGTCCATGTGAAGTGTTTAGTCGTTACTAAAAAGTCAAAAAAAACTTTATTGGTGAAAACGAGAACAACCTAGTAAAATCAATTGTTGGCTACGACGCTTATTCGTTATACCTCAATGCAATTGGTGGACGTATAACTACAAACCCATATAAAGTATACAAGCAAATTTCTGAAGATGAATTTCTGAAACTCGAAAGTCAACGTTTTCAAATTGCCGAAAGAGAGTTTGTGAACAACGTTTCCGAGCAAAACTACGCCTCCAACTCCTCGTGTCTGATTACATGTTTTGTTTTTTTCTCATATGCGTGCTGTCAATCATGTCACATTGTGTGGGAGTTTATGGGTTGCTATCATCAAGCATACTTTTGTCTGACTGATAAGGTACTAATTATAAAAGCAAAAGAAACTCTTAAAATAGTAATAACATAACAATTCAAGGTTTTTTTGGCCTGATATGTTTCACTAAAAAGCCAGGACATCGTCAGTATGTTGCACAAAGCAAATCATTCATTCAAAAAAAACTTATCCAAACAATTTTTTCAAAAACAAATTCATTCACTGAATGAATAAATTTTCTCAAAAAATAATTATCGATTTTTTTGTTATGTTCGTAGTTTATTTTGTTGTTGAGATGAGGGACTTAGATTGGTCTTTCTAAAACAACCAAAACAACAGTACAACAACGATGTGCGTTTGGCGTGTCCATAAATGAATATGATGATGAATCGAAAATTGAAATGAATTGAAAATTCAACACTATCAAAAGAAAAGTTTTTAAAATTGCATACGAAAGGTGAAATTTATGGTCTTGCATAGGTCGATATTCCGTTCCAGAGTATCTGAAAAAATAGTTTCCAAAATTCACAAACACAACACTAAATATAAGCCATCTTGGTGAACACTTGAAACATTTTGGAGTAACGTCTACTGGTTGGCATTGTCTTTGGGTTGGCTATTTTGGTGAAAAAATTCTCCTGGTTACCGGTTTTAATAAGTGGCGTTTGGGTCATGGACTCGTTGTCGGTACGTTTTTCTGATTCATAAAGTATAATCGCGCGAAACCTGTCAATAACTGTTTTGATTTCGTGAGCTACAATCTTAGAATTGTAGCCTCGAATTTTGAAAAGACTGTTGCTGCACAAACCTCGAAACTAATCGGAAACAGTGCTTACTTAGTTCAATTACTCAACAAAGCAAAATTTGACTGTATGTTTCAAAAAACAAAGCAGCTGTGTCAAAGATGATTATTTCTCCAAAATTCAAGACCTACGATGTAATTGAAAGCAATTTTTTTTGATTTACTAGTCTTCAAAAAAAACTACGTATTATGATGAGCCAATAAATGCGGATTTTTTTACCTCTGCAGCGAAATATAGATTTTAAAAAAATTTCGAGGACGTATTTTACTACCTCTAACCAACCAAGCTTTTGAAATGGATGAGGACTCAATGTATTCAGCATTAACGGGATCTACTATTATTGATTGTATGACAGTTGAAGCAAAACAAATTTATTTTAAATAGATCCAAGCTATTTCTAGTGAAAATGAATATCTTCCAGAAAAAGTGTTCACTTTTTTACCGCGTTTTTGTTGCAATCAGCATAATAAATTGGTCAAAAATTCCTCGAAAATGGTCAAAACACAAAACGAGCACAGTCGAAACACTCCTCGAGCACGGTCAAAATATACATTGACCACCGTCGAAACATACCTAGAGCACGATCGAAACATACCTCGACCACGGGTCAAAACGTATTTCGGTCACGGTCAAAAAGAATCTTGACAACGGTCGAAACATACCTTGAGCACGGTTGAAACATATCTCGAGCACTGTCAAAACGTACACCGACCACGGTCGGAACAAGCATACTTTCCAATCATACTTTCAGGACGGTCAGTACATGTTCCGACCGTGGTCCAAATGTACTTCGGGCACAGTCAAAAGTTACCTCGACAACTGTCGAATCTTATCTCGAGCGCGGTCGAAAGATACCCAGACCACGGTAGAAACACACCTAGAGCACCGTCAAAAAACTACCTCGACAACGGTCGAAACATACCTTGAGCACGGCTGGAGCATATCTCGAGCATGGTCGAAAGGTATCCCGACCACGGTCGGAACACCTCGAGCACTGTCGAAACACACCTTGAGCACGTTCGAAACATACCTCGAGAACGGTCGAAACTTGCCCCGAGCACGGTCGAAAACTACCTAGAGCACGATGGATGAATACATCGAGCACGGTCCAAAATACCTCGACAACGGTCGAAATATCCCTCGACCACGGCTGAAGCATAACTAGAGAACGGTCGAAGTATACCCCGACCACTCTGGAAATATACATCGACCAAGGCCGAAACATACTTCGAATACGGTCAAAACAAACCTCGAGGACGGTCAAAAATTAACTAGAGAATGATCGAAACATACCTCGAGCACGGTTGAAATTTGAAGTAACCATATAAAACCGGGTTGCTCGATCAGGTTGTGTACAAGAAACGTACGTCGAGCACGGTCGAAAAATTCGTCGAGCATGGTCCAAACATACCTCACATACCTCGCGCACGGTCAAAACAATCCTCCAGCACGCTTCAAACAAACCTCAAGCGCAGTCGAAACATGCCTCGAGCACGGTTGAAACAGATCTCGAGCACGGTCGAAAACTACCTACAGCTAGGTGGATGAAAACCTCGAGAACGGTCGAAAACAACCTAGAGCACGGTGGATGAATACCTCGACCATGGTTGAAGCATAAATAGAGAACGGTCGAAATATACCCCGACCACTGTGGAAATATTCATCGACCACGGCCGAAACATACTTCGAATACGGTCGAAAAAAACCTCGAGCACTTTTGAAATTTACCTCAAGCACGGTCATATCATACTTTCAGCACGGTCAGTATTTGTTCCGACCACGGTCGTAATGTACTTCGGGCACAGTCAAAAATTACCTCGACAACTGTTGAAACTTATCTCGAGTGCGATCGAAAGATACCTAGAGCACGGTAGAAACACACCTAGAGCACGGTCGAAACATACCTCGAGTACGGTCGAAACATACCTAGAGCACGGTCGAAACATGCCTCGATTACGGTCGAAACATACCTCGAGCACGGTCGAAACATACCTAGAGCACGGTCGAAACATACCTAGAGTACGGTCGAAACCTACCTCGAGCACGGTCGAAATATACCTCGAGGACGGTCGAAACGTACCTCAATCATGGTCAAAGCATACCTCGAGCACGGTCGAAACATACCTCGAGCACGGTCAAAGTATATCCCTGACCATGGTGGAAATATGCAACGACCTACCACATTCGAAACATACCTCGAATACGGTCGAAAAAAACATCGAGCTGGTTCGAAACATACCTCGAGCTCGTTCAAAGTATAGTCCTGACCATGGTGGAAATATACAACGACCACATTCGAAACATACCTCGAATACGGTCGAAACAAACCTCGAGCTGGTTCGAAACATACCTCGAGCACGGTCGAAGTATATCCCTGACCATGGTGGAAATATACAACGACCGCATTCGAAACATACCTCGAATACGGTCGAAAAAGACCTAGAGCTGGTTCGAAACATACCTCGAGCACGGTCAAAACATACTTCGAGCAAGGTCAATACATACCTCAATTACGGTCGAAATATACTTCGGGCACGATGAAAAATTACCTTGACAACGGTCGAAACGTACATAGAGCACGGTCGAAACATACCTAGAGCACGGTCGAAACATACCTTGAGCAAGGTTGAAACACAACTCAAGCACGCTGAAAACATACCTCGAGCAAGGTTGAAATTTAACTCAAGCACGGTCGAAACATACCTAGAATACGATCGAAACAAACCTCGAGCACGGTCCAAACATACTTTGAGCACGGTCGGAACATACCTCGAGCACCGTCGAAAAATACCTCGAGCACCTTCGAAACGTAACTAGAGCACGGTCGAAACATAGCTCGAGCACGTTCGAAACATACCTAGAGCACGGTCGAAACATACCTCGAGCAAGGTTGAAACTTAGTTCGAGCACGGTCGAAACATACCTAGAGCACGGTCGAAGCATACCTCGAGCACGGTCGAAGCATACCTCGAGCACGGTCGAAGCATACTTCCCGCACGGTCGAAACTTACCTCGAGCACGGTTGAAGCATACATCGAGCACGGTCGAAACAGACCTCGAGCACGGTCGAAGCATACTTCGAGCGCGGTCGAAGCATACCTCGAGCACGGTCGAAACATACCTCGAGCACCGTCGAAACATACCTCGAGCACGGTCGAAGCATACTTCGAGCACGGTCGAAACATAACTCGAGCACGGTTGAAAGATACCTCGAGCACGGTCGAAACCTTCCTCGAGCACGGTTGAAACATACCTCGAGCAAGGTTGAAACATACTTCGAGCACGGTCGAAACATACCTAGAGCACGGTCGAAGCATACTTCGAGCACGGTCGAAACATACCTCGAGCACGGTCGAAGCATATTTCGAGCACGGTCGAAACTTACCTTGAGCACGGTTGAAGCATACATCGAGCACGGTCGAAACATACCTCGAGCACGGTCGAAGCATACTTCGAGCACGGTCGAAACATACATCGAGCGCGGTCGAAGCATACCTCGAGCACGGTCAAAACATACCTCGAGCACGGTCGAAACATACCTAGAGCACGGTCGAAACATACCTAGAGTACGGTCGAAACTTACCTCGAGCACGGTCGAAATATTTCTCGAGGACGGTCGAAATTTACCTGAATCTTGGTCAAAGCATACCACAAGCACGGTCGAAACATACCTCGAGCACGGTCAAAGTATATCCCTGACCATGGTGGAAATATACAACGACCGACCACATTCGAAACATACCTCGAATACGGTCGAAAAAAACCTCGAGCTTGTTTCGAAACATACCTCGAGCTCGTTCAAAGTATAGTCCTGACCATGGTGGAAATATACAACGACCACATTCGAAACATACCTCGAATACGGTCGAAACAAACCTCGAGCTGGTTCGAAACATACCTCGAGCACGGTCGAAGTATATCCCTGACCATGGTGGAAATATACAACGACCGCATTCGAAACATACCTCGAATACGGTCGAAAAAGACCTGGAGCTGGTTCGAAACATACCTCGAGCACGGTCAAAACATACTTCGAGCAAGGTCAATACATACCTCAATTACGGTCGAAATATACTTCGGGCACGATGAAAAATTACCTTGACAACGGTCGAAACGTACATAGAGCATGGTCGAAACATACCTAGAGCACGGTCGAAACATACCTTGAGCAAGGTTGAAACACAACTCAAGCACGTTGGAAACATACCTCGAGCAAGATTGAAATTTAACTCAAGCACGGTCGACACATACCTAGAATACGATCGAAACTTACCTCGAGCACGGTCCAAAACATACCTGGAATACGATCGAAACAAACCTCGAGCACGGTCCAAACATACCTTGAGAACGGTCGGAACATACCTCGAGCACCGTCGAAAAATAGCTCGAGCACGTTCGAATTCTAACTAGAGCACGGTCGAAACATAGCTCGAGCACGTTCGAAACATACCTAGAGCACGGTCGAAGCATACCTCGAGCACGGTCGAAGCATACTTCGAGCACAGTCGAAACTTACCTCGAGCATGGTTGAAGCATACATCGAGCACGGTCGAAACATACCTCGAGCACGGTCGAAGCATACTTCGAGCGCGGTCGAAGCATACCTCGAGCACGGTCGAAACATACCTCGAGCACGGTCGAAACATACCTCGAGCACGGTCGAAGCATACTTCGAGCACGGTCGAAGCATGCTTCGAGCACGGTCGAAACATACCTCGAGCACGGTCGAAACAAACCTCGAGCACGGTCGAAACCTTCCTCGAGCACGGTTGAAACATACCTCGAGCAAGGTTGAAACATACTTCGAGCACGGTCGAAACATACCTCGAGCATGGTCGAAGCATACTTTGAGCACGGTCGAAACTTACCTCGAGCACGGTTGAAGCATACATCGAGCACGGTCGAAACATACCTCGAGCACGGTCGAAGCATACTTCGAGCGCGGTCGAAGCATACCTCGAGCACGGTCGAAACATACCTCGAGCACGGTCGAAGCATACTTCGAGCACGGTCGAAGCATGCTTCGAGCACGGTCGAAACATACCTCGAGCACGGTTGAAAGATGCCTCGAACACGGTCGAAACATACCTAGAGCACGGTTGAAATTTACCTCGAGCACGGTCGAAACATACCTCGAGCACGGTCGAAACATACCTCGAGCACGGTCGAAACATACTTAGAGCACGGTCGAAACATTCCTCGAGCACGCTTGTAAACTTGAAGTAACCAGGTAGACCCGGTTTGCTCGATCAGGGTGAGCACAAGTGGATTGAAGTCCTCCGTTTTAAGTTCAAATTAAATTTGAATTTTTTTCTATTCTTTTTTACTATTCAGAAAGTCTGAGATGGGAGATAATAATAACATATGTTTTTAGAAGATTCACTGGGGGGAAATATTTTGACCACCACCATTGAAATGACCTGAAAATAGCTGGTTGGCCACCGATATACGTTCCTATCTTCCACGCATGTGACAGCATTAAATGCGGACATGGTGTGCTTTTATAACTTTATAGAATCGAAAGAGCACACAGCTGCTGTTTTCACAACTAAGCTCTTGTTTGGATAACTGTATGAAATTTCTCTAATAGTTGAAACCGATTTTGAATAGGAGGTCAAATTCTACCAAAATCATTCCATCCAAATCTCACAAAACCGATCGGCTGCTCCGAGGCAGTGACTTAACTCGTGACTTTAGTTCTAAAGGGGCAATGACTTAGCTCGCTGATTTCGTTCTTAAGTAATAATTCAAAAATTTCTGAGGAAGAAAGTAGAAACGACCATTTGTCATTTGTTGCAGGAACACTTGTCATTTTGTACGGTGTACTTATATTTTTGCTAGTAGAATACCAGGTTGGTCTCAACTAGAAGCGACGGCATTCAGGGGGGGTCACACTTTTTTTGATTGGCGAAGAGGCTTACTAACAAAACTTTTTTAGTATAATTCTTACATAGTTTAAGTGTCCGACGGCTTTCTTGTTTTTTATCCGGAAATTATATTTTTCAGGTCAGAGATTTGAGAAAAACACCTGCACTGGTCAATCTAATATCAAGTAATTACGCAATTTGCTCTGGTTCTTTTTCAAATAGAATCCATTATTCATGCCTATATGAATAAATAACTTTTTTCCCAAATTCATGTTTAACTTAAAGCTGAAAAATCTGCAGTTTTTGAAGACGACTTTAATTTTTAATAATTTATTTAACTCGAATCCGTTTAAACCGAGTTTTGATGTCAATCAGTTTCAATTTCAGTTTGAACTTTTTGGGCAAATAAAATCATACCAAAAACTGTTTTTAACCATGTCAGTTTGCCCTAAACTTACAACATTTTTACTCGCAGTAGCGTTGGTATCCTGGAGTCAGCAGATCATGGTTAAAAGACTTGGTTTTTATCGGAAAATGTCGGGCCTTCTGATGTCAACGGAGTTCATACTCAAGCAAATTAGTAAAACCGGTCTAACGAAATGCCTAAAATTGTGCTTATTCGACAAAAAATGCATAAGCGTTGCCTACGGAAAATTTTCATGCATTATGTACGTAACCGATCCACGAGCTCAATTAGACGAGAGCTCGCTAATCAGAACTGCAGCTGATGCATCGTTTTCCATGTATGTAATATCAACCGATATCCAAATACCGTGTTTTGTCGGCAACATTGCAGCGTATTCCAATTCTGATCTAGAAAAATGCGAGTTCGAGGAAAAAGTGACAGACTCGAAGTGCTCGGAATGGTCGGAATGGAATCCGATTTTCGAATCACCCTGCGGCGAAAATGCAAAACTTTTGCGGTCTATAACTCATGCTAGAAACTGTACGCAGTCCCTTTTTGGCGGCGAAGACCAGACATGCTGGGAGAGGTGGTCACAAGTTCCAGATGCGCTAGAAGTTTTTACTCAAGACTTCGACGAAGCAATTGATATCTGCGGTGAAACGAGTAATATCTCCGGTCAACGATATTTGTTCACAGATTTTTTTAAATCTTTTTCAATTACACGTATTTCAGACATTAATGATAGACATTTTGCGGTCTAAAAAATGTTTTCGTCTATGGACGATTAAGGTTGGCCAAAAAAATTAAAATTGGCCAAAGCCCGTTTTGCCACAATATGTAATCAAAGCAGTAGATATTTTTCGTTAAAATATTCTCAAACTGTCAAAACTTAAGAAAGTATGTGGTTCGCTTAGGGCTGCTCTGGTTCTATGAGGGAAGATACGGCCCTGAGTACACCGGGCTTTTTTGGACTGGATTTCATCGGGTCGGAACTTCGGACGTATACAGAGAGCAGAAGTGGGGGCAGTTCTTAAATAAGAACTGCGCGACTGCCTGGGGTGATTATCAACCTTCAGCAGACTCAAACCAGTTGGACGTTTACTACAGGGTGGTAGATTACAAAAAATACAAAAAGTAGTGTTATAAAAAAATACTTTCAATCATCGAAAAAAAACGTTTAAAAATACTTTTTTTAACCGCAAAATCCGTGTTGAAATCCTGTTGATTATGTTGTACTTAACCGGCCTAAAACTTTTGAAAAATCAAATAAGGATTAATTATAATTAATTATACTTCTGAAAAATCAAAATCACCAGAAGGTTTAGTTTGGACTGAAATTTTGCCTTTTTTCTGGTGGCGTTTTGCCTGTCGATCAGTGATCGATTCAAGCCACTACAGGTTGAGGCGAGCCTGCTGAAGTGCATTCTTGCCTAACATACTTTCAATGTTTAGGAATTGTATTGCTTTCTTTTTCCGAAAAACATCGAGTTATATGACTAGAATTTTGGTCTTCTACTTATTCCACCCAAAAAAATTTGTTTCTTGAATTTAAATGAGAAGCTTGAATGTGTTTCGCTGAAAACTTGCTTTAAAAATCTGATTCGCTACGGTTTTAAGCACTTTTGTGTAAGGTCAAGAAACGTAAGATCGACTCTGGGTGTAATAAAAAAATTCAAATTCTTGTTAATTGATTGAATTTTTTTGGGGAAAAAGAGTCCAATATATTTCCTAAATATAGAACGTATGTTAGGCAAGAAGGCAAATTTCTAGACCACTCAAAAAGTGTTCGAGCTATAGAAAGTGTGAGAGCATAGGAGTTCTAAGACTGGATTTTTCTTAGTATTTCCACGTTAAGAGTCTTCATTATACCAATTTTCGAAGGATACGGAATATTTATGATTGGTGTGGTTTTTTATTCAGTGAATTTTTGGCAAATAAGGTAATAATTTTTAACAAAAAAAATTTATCCCAATGAAGAAATTATTTCCATAAATTCAAATTTGAAACGATATTTTAACACTAATTTTTAGATGCAAATTTCTGGGAGCTTTAAAGTCGCATTTGGACGTACTCTGGACTATTTTATGCGCGCTTTGTATATTTTATCCATAATTCTGAAAGAATAACGCAATTTATTTATGCAATTCAAATTATGCCGCACATGGAAATTGTTCCAAAATCGAAGTGAGGCTAGCTCTTCTTTTCCCAAAAAACTTTGCACTTTGATGCCTTATTTTCTGTAGTTATGATGAGTAGTTGAATAAATATCGGATGAAAAAGCCTGGTGTCGAAATCTTCAACTTTTGGTGCTGCTGAGGTAGCGGAAAGTTCCATTGTCGTTCAAAAAAAAGTAAGTTTGCTTTGCTCGAAACATAGCTAGAGCATGGTCAAAACTTACATCGAGCACGGTCGAAACATATCTCGAGCACGGTCGAAACATACCTCGAGCACGTTCGAAGCATACCCTTAGCACAGTTGAAAGATACCTCGAGCACGGTTGAAACATACCTCGAGCACGCTTGTAAACTTGAAGCAACCGGTAGACCTGGGTTGCTCGATCAGGGTGAGCACAAGTGTATTGAAATCCTCCGTTTTAAGTTCAAACTAAACTTTTTTCAATTTTTATTTTTTCTTCTGATCAGAAAGTCTGATATGGGAGGTAATAATAACATATGTTCTTAGAAGATTCACTGGGAGGAAATATTTTGACCACCACCATTGAAATGACCTGAAAATAGCTGGTTGGCCACCGATATACTTTCCACGCATGTGACTGCATTAAATGCGAACATAGTGTGCTTTTATAACTTTATTGAATCGAAAGAGCACAAAACTGCTGTTTTCACACCTAAGATCTTGTTTGGAATTTTCTGAAACTTCTCTAATAGTTGAAATTTCTATTTCTCACACCTGAAATTTCTCTAATAGTTGAAACCGATTTTGAATAGGAGGTCAAATTCTACCAAAATCATTCCATTCAAATCTCACAAAACCGATCGGCTGCTCCGAGGCAGTGACTTAACTCGTGACTTTAGTTCTAAAGGGGCAATGACTTAGCTCGCTGATTTCGTTCTTAAGTAAAAATTCAAAAATTTCTGAGGAAGAAAGTAGAAAGGACCATTTGTCATTTGTTGCAGGATCACTTGTCATTTTGTACGGTGTACTTATATTTTTGCTAGTAGAATACCAGGTTGGTCTCAACTAGAAGCGACGGCATTCAGGGGGGGGGGTCACACTTTTTTTGATTGGCGAAGAGGCTTACTAACAAAACTTTTATAGTATAATTCTTACATAGTTTAAGTGTCCGACGGCTTTCTTGTTTTTTATCCGGAAATTATATTTTTCAGGTCAGAGATTTGAGAAAAACACCTGCACGGGCCAATCTAATATCAAGTAACTACGCATTTGCTCTGGTTCTTTTTCAAATAGAATCCGTTATTCATGCCTATACGAATAAATAATTTAACTTAAAACTGAAAAATCTGCAGTTTTTGACCACGACTTTAATTTTTAATAATTTATTTAACTCGAATCCGTTTAAACCGAGTTTTGAAGTCAATCAATTTCGATTTCAGTTTGAATTTTTGTGCAAATAAAATTATACCAAAACCTGTTTTAAGCATGCCAATTTGCCCTAAACTTACTACATTTTTACTCGCAGTAGCGTTGGTATCCTGGAGTCAGCAGATCATGGTTAAAAGGCTTGGTTTTTATCGGAAAATATCGGGCCATCTGATGTCAACGGAGTTCATACTCAAGCAAATTAGTAAAAATGGTCTAAAGAAATGCCTAAAATTGTGCTTATTCGACAAAAAATGCATGAGCGTTGCCTACGGAAAATTTTCATGCATTATGTACGTAACCGATCCACGAGCTCAATTAGACGAGAGCTCGCTAATCAGAACTGCAGTTGATGCATCGTTTTCTATGTATGTAATATCAACCGATATCCAAATACCGTGGTTTGTCGGCAACGTTGCAGCGTATTCCAATTCTGATCTAGTAAAATGCGAGTTCGAGGAAAAAGTGACAGACTCGAAGTGCTCGGAATGGTCGGAATGGAATCCGATTTTTGAATCACTCTGCGGCGAAGATGTAGACTTTTTGCGGTCTATAACTCATGCTAAAAACTGCACGCAGCCCTTTTTTGCACGATGCACTTGAAGTTTTTACTCGAGACTTCGACGAAGCAATTAATATCTGCGGTGAAACGAGTAATATATCCGGTCAACGATATTTGTTTGCAGGTTTTTTTAAATCTTATTTAATTACACGTATTTCAGACATTAATGATAGACATTTTGCGGTCTAAAAAACGTTTTTGTCTATGGACGATTAAGGTTGGCCAAAAAAATTATAATTGGCCAAAGCCCGTTTTACCACAATATGGAATCAAAGCAGTAGATATATTTTCGTTAAAATATTCTCAAACTGTCAAAACTTAAGAAAGTATGTGGTTCGCTTAGGGTTGCTCTGGTTCTATGAAGGAAGATACGGCCCTGAGTACACCGGGCTTTTTTGGACTGGATTTCATCGGGTCGGAACTTCGGACGTATACAGAGAGCAGAAGTGGGGGCAGTTCTTAAATAAAAACTGCGCGACTGCCTGGTGTGATTATCAACCTTCACCAGACTCAAACCAGTTGGACGTTTACTACAGGGCGGTAGATTACAAAAAACACAAAAAATAGTGTTATTAGATTTTTATAGAATTTTTTTTAAAAAAAACACTTATTTTAAGCATAAAATCCGTGTTAAAATCCTGTTGGTTATGTTGTAGTTAACCGGCCTAAATATTTTCAAAAAGCAAATATGGATTTATTATGCTTCTGTAAAATCAAAATTACCAGAAGGTTTAGTTTGACTGAAATTTTGGCTTTTTCTGGTGGCGTTTTGCCTGTCGATCAGTGATCGGTTCAAGCCACTACAGGTTGAGGCGAGCCTGCTGAAGTGCATTCTTGCCTAACATACTTTCTATGTTTAGGAATTGTATTGCTTTCTTTTTCCGAAAAACATCGAGTTATATGACTAGAATTTTGGCCTTTCTACTTATTCCACCCAAAAAAAAAATTGCTTTTTGAATTTAAGTTAGGTGCTTGAATGTGATTCGCTGAAAATTTGCTTAAAAAATCTGATTCGCTACGGTTCATCCCCACCCACTCCCCACCCCCTCGGGGATTCGACCCCTTGGCGACCCAATGGGTCCCCCTTTGTACTATTTTGAGATATCCACATTTGGATGACTGACCTTAAAACTTTTCTAAAAGCGTCTTTGGCGCCAATGTATACTTATTTTGAGGAGTGGGGGGGGGGGAGCACGCGCCGAGAAAACGCGATTTTTTGGTCAAAACTTTCCAAAAAGTGCCCAAAAACGCTTTTTATGGCTTATTTTTTTAACAAAAATTGCCTGCGGTCATTATAGTGATTTGGAGAAGCTCAGAAAATTAATTTGGCCGACCTATAAGAGGCCGATAAATTTTTTTTTTGGATAAACCGACCCCCTTCTCGGCCCTGGAAAACTTCTTAGATCCACGCCTCTATTCAAACATGGAATATCACAGAACTTCCAAAATTTTAGCAATACACTGTTTTTGTTAATCAATTTAATTTTTTTTTGTAAAAACAAGATAACAACTGTTAGTAGAAGTTTTTTGGATCAAAACAGGATGAGTTTAATAGGAAATCAAATTTCTGCGCCATCAACAGAAATATAACAAAACAATTTCCAAAGTTTGTTTTTTTTGCATAAAATTTTACTTATCTTTTTTTCTTCAGTTATAACTGCAAAATTAAGTTTGCAATATAAAAAAGTGGGTTAGGTAATGGTTTGCAAAATTATTTTCAAAGTCAAAGTATCAGAAAAAATGTGAGAGACCTTTTCTCAAAAATCGCTTATATATGCACTAAACAGCATTCTTTGTTACGGTTATTCGAAAACCATTTTGCTATGTTTAGATTTTTGGAGATTGCCTCTCTAGGTCCTTTCACACACTCTAACTTAACGGCACTGCAAAGTGGTCCCTCTGGTAATGAATTCATTGGGATTCACTACTGTCTACAATCCCGAAAAGGTTAAGTTGGTGGCAACTATTTTGTACTGTATTCTGTTACTTGCTCCCTCCCTTTTTATGCTGCTCTTGGGCTGTCTCATCCACTCTCCTTGATCCCAAGAATTTCCAGTAGTAACAAAAATCAAATAATTACTGGTCCAAATAGAGAAGGTTTTAGACAACCCGAATGTAATCTAGTAATCTAATCAAAAAGAAAGGGGCCCGCGATCAATCAATACAATTGCCTAATTGCAATTCGAATCACAACTGACTTAGCTGACATTTTTTTTTCTCTAGAGAAGCATGATTAATGAATTACTCGCAGTAATTCCTCACAATCACTCAGTCTGACCTGCTTAACTTGATAGTGTCACTACGGATCACTATTCCTTTGAGGTACTTTGACAGATCTCCTACTTTCGCTATTCTTAATCTCACTCGGAGAACCATCTAGACTATCTCTCACTATCAATTGCTCTCTAGCTATTGAGAAACCGTAGCTATTTTTTGTTCTCACTCCAACTGAGAACCAACTACTCTCACCAGTAGCTCATTCTGTTCTCTAACTAATAAGAATCAACTTTCTTGAAAGTAGCTCACACTGTTCTACCTAAGGCTAGGCTGCTTGTCATTCTCTATAATGTTAATCTATTTGAGTTTTAGTTATAGTAAGAGTTATGTCGTCCCCACAATTCCTGATATTTACTTTGGTACTCATTTCGCAAGGTCTTCACTGAATTTTTCCTCTGACGACACTACTTTAAATTCCAAGTTCATTATAGGTATCTCTAGCTAAGTTGTGCAAATTGAAAGTCCAATTTCACCTCCAAACCGTTTTATGTTTAATTAACCAATCTCCCAAGGTTTTTTTAAAAATTATTCCATTAATATCTCGACCTCCCGCGGGTAGGGAGGACCCTTTTTATATGACGCTACTTCATTCCAAATATCTAAAGCTCCGATCTATACCATATTCAAATTCCGACCTTCTAGCTATCAGAAGAACGTAATTCTTCTATTATGGGTCAAATTGCGCTGCAAATCCTTCTCCGGGGAGCTGGTTAAGTTTTTCATCCATTCATGTTTTTTTTGGAAGTCCAACTTCCCATGCTATGCTTCTATTACTACCAATTTCCTCTGGGACCCGGGGCCAATCTTCCACATTCAGGTTTAGAATCCCATAGGGGTCCGACCTACCAAGTTTCATCCGTATCCCGTTAACACTTTCCAAGTTATCCCATTTATATTGTCCATTATCACTCTTCCCGGGAAAATGCTATTAGCACCGGAAGGAGTTGCGGAAGGGGTTTCACTCACCTGGGTTTTTTTGAGGATTAGTTGTAGTGAATATTGCCGCCGTAAAATCAATATGCCTTCGCTCGTTATTTTGCGCACATAGCCTATTTCCGGTATAAGGGGTGGTTTTCCAAAGTGCTAATAACTTCCGGTTTAACCGCTGGATTTGGCTCAAATTACAACACATGATGTACTTCATTACTACCTACGATATCTCAAAGTTCTAGCTCCCTGCAATCAGTGGGGGCTGAGAAACGACTTCCGGAAGTCGGGGTGGGGACTTTTTGCTTAGGGCATAGCACCGGAAGTAGAGGTTCAAGGGGTCTGGGGTTCTAAACTTAAGCTTTCCCCAACTATTTCTGTAACATACTATATTTTGGTTAAGTTACAATACATACATATGCCCGGATCAAATCATCTCTATTATCCGCGCTAGGAGTTTCATAAAGCTAGCCCCGGTAGTTTTCATTTGGGGGGGTTATCACATCTTACTCCCCTGGGTTTTCAGCAATTGGAAGGACTGTTGCTTCGAAGATTCAAACTTATTTTGGACTTGACTCTTTGTTTATTTTTATGCTTATCGTATTGACTCGTCAATACCGAGCTACGTAATACTCACTAACCTTCATCATACTGCAGGAATTTCTCAAGGAAAGCTCTCAATTGAACTCTAAGTTTTGCAAAAAGTGTTAGGATCACCGATCCTACACTTACTAAAAACATTTGGAGTTTGGTGGTCATAAAAATCCCGTGGTACAGAAACTGTTTGAAATTGTTTTTTTTTTCAAAGTCGCATTAGGTGCAATTGATGACGCGCTTTTTTCATGGTGTCAGTGATTGCTATTCAGGACTCGGGTTTTTCTTGGCACTGGCAAGTTTTCGATTTTTTCTAAAATGTTATTAGAATCACAGTTGTTTAATATAATTTATTGAATTCCTTTAATGTTTTTAAGGTTCCTGATTTTCAGGGGAACTTTATCTTAAGTATAAAAGTAGCACCAACTCGAAAACAAAATTTCTCCCAAAAATGATGTCTAGATTAGTTGTTTTTATCACCGTGACACGCAACTGTGGTACTTTAAATTTTCAGTCAGTAAAAAAAAGTCACTTTAAATTCAGCATTCGAAAAACTAACTGACAAATTAAAAAAAAATAGACAGGCAACGCAGGTAACTTTAGACTTTGTGCCAACCCTTCAAGAATAGTTGCAAATCTACTGGAGTCCGTGTGCAAGTTTTATACGTTTTAGTCATTACTTTTAATCCGCAATCAACCGCCATATTTTTATCCGCAATCCATACTCTTTAACTTTTGTATTTGGATTTCACTAAGCACAAAACTGAGGTCTTTACTTTTCCTCAGCTATACCTAGCTCTGAAGTAGTTTTTGAAGTAATTATAAACAGGCAGATAAATTGGAAGGTTGTTCAAAACAGGACTTTTCGGAAAACTTGATTGAGCAGATGGTTTACTCCTAAAACAAGATTACTTTTGCCAAAACAGGAAATAGACTCAACTGGAATATTCTAAGTGCCAATACATGAAAATGTAAGTGCCATTCAAAATTGATGTTTTTCAAAAAGTCAAAAAATATAATTTATTAGATCTAGATTTTTGTTTAAAAAAATACAACTCAAGCAAACTGAAAATTATAAGAAAAATTTGCTTATGGTTTCTACTTTTGTAATCTAAAGCCTAATGTAGTATAAGCACGAGTTGGAGAGAGGGCTTGAATAACAAGCCTTATTATTTTGCACCCGGAAGAGTTACTTGCGAAGAGTGGAGTTTCGAAGAATCCTTGACGTGCAAAAATAATTACTTCTCGCATGTGTAAAACACTTCAACCATTAATGATACTTCTATTTCGGATCTACTGATACTTGACCAGCTAGCGACACTTTTACAACTACTGAAACTTTTCAAATTACTGATGCTTTCAGTCAATCTCAATTTTTGCTTAATACTGATACTGATACAACCTATGATTTTAACAAATGCACTGAAAGTTATGAGACTGCTATGATATTATAACAGGTACCGATACTTTTACTGATGTTGTTACACTTACTAATACTTTATATATTTTCTCATCTCTACCCGGGTTGAACAAAAGCCGCTATCTTACAATTTAAAAAAAAAATTAGGCTCGAAGAATGTTACGAGATAAGGACTTTTCTTAAAAGAAGGTTGTGAGATAGTGATTTTTCTTGAAAATTGAAATTGATTTTTTGGCCATAAGGCTCTTTGTGCTTCATGAAATTACTGAAAAAGCCACTAAGCTTACGACGTTAGTTTTTGCTGATGCCTACAAATTTTGTCGATCTCTACCTAAGCCCCATATACAACACTGGATGGAATTGTGTTTTTATAGGATGGTCACACGGGTAGAGCTTCCTGGAAAATAATCGATTATGGCGAACTATATCGGCAAAAAATTAAACCTATATAATTAATATATTTATCACCCATCTAACCATGAAAAAATATTTTTAATTGGAACTTTAAAAGATTATTATTAACACTCAAAAGACCATTATAATCAATTATAATCAATTATAATCCAATTTTTGTTTCATTGAAATCGATTATTTTTGGAAATAAAAAAGATGAAAATCGATTATTTTTTGCAAAAGTGAAGTTTTCACTCTATTTGTTGCAGCGTTCTGCAAAATTGAAACCCGAAAGAGCATATTCATCCCTGTGTGCAACCCCCCCCCCCCCCCCCCCCCCACATGGATTGACTTTCGTACCTACTTGCACACCCCCTTCCCCCCACACACCCTTCCACCTCTTACCACCCCTTAAAGTGTAATCTCTCCTCAAGATTTTGTTCTATCAACCATCCCCCTGGGAGATGTTTACCGGGGGGGGGGTTTGATTGTATAAAAAAAGTTTGGGCGTTACGTTCAGTAGCCAATCCCCGTTCATAAACCTTCATAACCTTCGAAAAAAAGAAAATCATAATCCATTTTAAATCGATAATAACCAATTGTTTTCGGATTTTGTAAAGATTGACCATGAAAACCTACTATAATCGGTAATTATCTTGAAATTTCAGTGCAGGTGGTGTTCTTACAAGTTCTCATACTTTAAAAACTACTGATATTTATCTAAATTGTGATGGTTTTTCAAAAACGGGTGCTTTTACTGAAACTGCTAAAACTGCTGATAATTAACGAAATCAACACAACTACTTTTGTTTTACAACCAGATTTTTTTTCAAGCATACTAACACTTGTACAGCAACTGATGATTTCACAACAGCTTGCATCCTTACATCAAATAATACCTATACAACTACACAACTTTTGATGGTATTACAGCTGATTCTTTAGCAACTACCCAAGTCAAGAACCGCTGCCGAAGAAAAGACTTCGTAAGTCGCGATGCACCCCATATTCAAACTGAGCATAGCAGTCGCGCCAGGGGTTAATTTCGTGCCATCAGTCTTTATCTTAAGTCGAAACATCAAATTGTTTTACAGTCGTGTTTTTCTTCAGCCACCTGCCAGGTTTTTTATGAGTGGCGGCGCGTCTACTTTTTCTTGTATCATAAAACGTTTGCAATTAATATTTTAGCATTATTGACTATTTTTGATAAAATTTCACCTTCAAAAACCTTCATGAAGAAATTAAAAAAAATTGCTCGAGAAGAGAGTTTTGTAATAAGACAGTATGGAACTTATTTGGAACTCATTTTCTTTTTGCTGCCATCACAAAACAAACAGAAAAAATTCCCAGACTAGCGTAGCTTCGCGGAAAAAATTAATAACTTTCCCAATGTATTAAGATAGGTTTCAGAGTTTTTACGGTCAGTTTTAGATGGTAAGATTGTTTGATCGATGACTTACTAAAAATTTTCTTGACTCTTGGCTCTCGTTTTCGCTGATATAGCATTCTTAATGTTCAATACCGGAAGGCTTTTAACCCTAGGTATTATAATATGTTAGAGTTCTGGATAGTAAATTTCAGAGAAAACTATGTTTTTTGATTTTCAAAGTTTTTCAGACAAAAATGTCACCTTTTCAACGCCAAATGATATTCGAAGAGTGAAAACTATCGTAAACAAGGTTTCATAATTTTTTAAAGCAAAATAGTGAACCTAAATAAAGAAAGCTTTTAAGGCCAATTTTTTCAAATCGCAAAACAGATGGCACCTTTTGCGGTGAGTGAAGGTGGGCCAGCAAGACAGCACAGAGCAGAGAGGAGCAGCGTAAGTCAAAGAGGAACAGACAAGGCAGGGCAAGTCAAGGCATCTTAAGGTAAGACAGGACAGCGCACAGCTGCGGAGGGCAGCGCAGAGCAAGTAGGGTCAGATCAAGGCAGGGCATGGCAGCGCAAGGCATGGCTGGGCAGCCCAGGACAAGTGGAAGCAAAACAAGGTATGAATGCTCTCGAAAATTCTTGAATCTGAAGTTTGGAATTTATACTTAGGGTGTTTTATTTAGGCAAGGCCAGATTACTAAACAGATTGTCTTTGAGAAAACATTACATTGACTACATTTTCATTTATGGTTTTTAATCAAAATTTTCAATTCTTGGTTGCATGCAAATGACGGTGTTTTTGAGTTGTAATGCTAATGACTTTGAATTTCCAGGAATTAGGTAGCTTAGGAGATAAAGACGAAATTACGAATCTTTAAAATAATCTCAAAACAAGAAAAAACTCAAAAGTAATTTTAAGTTCAACATTTTGTACAAGTGCCTGCATGCTTTTAGAGTTGCAGTTAAGAGCTGTAATTAAATGCCAAAATTTCACCTTCCAGAAGCTGTTATATTAACTCTAGTAACGGACGTTTAGTTTGATGTTGCAATTTCAAAGCCAAAACTTGGCTTTCCAATAGCTCGTAATTTAGAAGATAAAGACGATTTGAGACATCTTGAATTCTTAAAAAAAACGGAAAAACAGAAGAAATCTTTTTCTTTTAGTTTTTCTTGACTACTACTCAAAAGTGCTATCAAGGATAGATGATAATGAATTAAATGTGGCCTAATTTAGCTAAAAAATATTTCATCACAATTGCACCAAAAAATTTGTGGTTTCATCCATTTGGAAAAAAGATCATATTTTTTTATGTATCCTGATAATATAATAACTTGAGTTTCTACTTAAGGTAGGCGTTTGAGGGTCAAAGGGTTCCATTGTCTAATCTCTCCGAGTCTCATTTTTAGTGATTACTAACAAAGAACTGTTTAGTAGAAGTTTGTAATTGACCGGGGATTTTTAGTTTTTCAAACCACTGAAAATAATTCAAAGTGTTATTGCTCAAAGCTTGCGTGCAAAAACTCAAACAATTTGTGAAAAGATTGCCGCTTTTAAATTAATTTCAAACTTTTCCAAAGTTTTTTTGCTCTATTGCCCGAGCAGAAAATTTTAAACTATTTCCGCTTGCATCAAGATATGAAAAACACAATTTTTTTTTGTAAATTTTATTTGTTATTCAGTTGCTTGAAAAAGGGCATAAATTTTATCGAATCCAATCAAACTGAGAAATTTCCTTGATTTATTAGAGTTTTGTTGTTCAGTGGCTTGCCCATGAAAACGTTCGCTAACAGATTCTCGCTATGAAACAACGTATGCTTTCAACGTTCCATGGCTCAACTGATTTCGAGAAAAAACTATTATTTTCACCCATTTGCTCAAACTATAAAAAAAACTTGAATTGAACAAAGTGTTTTTTGTTAAATATCTTGTTTTAAAAAAGGAGAAATTTGCAATATGATTCAAGCAATGAAAACAAAATGAAGTATTCATAACTTTTTTCGGAAACAAACAAATTTTTTTTAAAAGATCAAAACTAATAAAAGAATCTGGAGTTCATGAAACTGTGTTAAGTTGCTTGCTTAAAATTGTTTTAGTGAATTAATTCAAGCAATGAAACCAGCTTGTTGCATTTCAAAGTTTTCTTTTTGCCCATGCTTTTTAGTATGCTCGAAACAAAAGAACTTCAATTTATTTCTAGTTGATCGCAGCTATAACTTCATTTAATTCAAAACTTTGAATGGTTCAACGGCTTGCTTAGAAATTGTTTTTTTTTTGCAATTGGACCCTTCGTTTGGAGTTTCACTATTTCATTACTTGCTAAGAAAAGCTTTAATTTCATGACAAACTATTCTTTATGAAATGTCTTGTAACAATTCAAAAGGTTCAGTGCTAGTCTGGCTTGCTCAGAAAAACCTTGACAATTTCTGCAAACCGAATCACGCAAGGACATGACAAAGACAATTTGTAGGTTTATTGCTTGAATAGCTTGCTAAGAAAAACTTCATATTTTGGCGAACAGATTCGCTCCCTAACTTTCTTTTGAAATGTTCAGTTTTGCGATACGATTCACGCTAAAAGGTAATTTCAAATAGCAATAAGAAGTTTTGCTGCTTGAATGACAGACTTATAAATATATTTTTTTGCTAATTGGATCAAGATATAAAAACCGCAGTTTTTTTTTAGTTTTCAAAAATTGCCTAGAGGAATGTTGTGTTGGCTTTTTTGATGCAATTCACGGTATGAGAATGATCTGGCCTGCCTAGAAACCTTTTGCGAACTTGTTTAAGCCAAATTACTTTTGAAGTTTTTTCAAGATTTTTTTGCTTGAATGAATAGCTTGCCTCGAAATAGCTAAAGCTCAGCAAAATGATTGCCTCAAAATGATTGCCTGGTAATTTAGTGGACTTTGCGGCTCAATAGGGCAGGCCTTATGTTTCTCAGGTTTATCTTTATCACAATGATGGCAAATGCATTGTCATGTATCTACTTAATAATTCCCAACTTTTCAAGAAAGAAAGTTGATTGCCAAAAAGATGCAATTGGTTGAACGTTCGACCAATTAGAATGCAGCAACTTGCATTTCTCAAACTGATCATCTAGCACGTCCTAATTAGCTGTTTAGAGCACAGGGGTGAAATTTCTTTATTAGATAGCATAAGGGGAGATTGTCAACTAGATCTGATTTCAATTGCTTTGCTAGGAGATGAAGAATGATGGATTCAAATGTAAGCCAGGAATCGGTTGCCTAAATTTTATTCTCGTTTGAGGACTTTTCTTGTAAGTCGTGTTTTTTTTCTGAGCCATTCCAAAAAAGTGTCGTATGTACTTTACCTGAAAGAAGAAAAAGAAAATTAAGAGACATCAGTAGCAGACCACGCCGCACACATTCAACCAAACATTGATGAAATTGTCCACGTGTTTAGATCTTATAACGTCGCAAGGGAGGCCTTACGCAATTACCGTATCTGTGTCGGTTCTAGTTCCGTTCATTCGGCTTTGTTGCAGCACGGTATCACAGCTATGGTATTCCATGGATCTGCTCAACAATTCCCAACTTTTCAAGAAAGTGAGAAAATTGCTAAATAGCTCTGCTCTTCAAGAGTCATATCATTTTTGAGGAATATCATTACAAGAAGAACATACTGGAACTACTCTGCAAGGCCGAATAGTAAATTTTTGTGAATCTTAAAACTTTATCTGTAACAATTTTAGTGAACGAACAGACAAAAAAAAACAAAAACCGCGCCGCGCCGCGTTTAATTTTTTCAGCATGCCGCGATCAATTTTTCCAAAACACCGCAAGTAATTTTTCATCTATGACACGACAATATTTAATTTTTTTTTACTCTGCCACGAGTAATTTTTTGACCAGGTAGCCACTAATTTTTCGACCTTCTCCGGACGAAATTTTCAGTTTCATTTGGATTGCTCAGTGATCTTTACTCTGTAATTAAAGTCAGTTTAAAAAATACAAACAGCTAATAAATAAACTAAATTCGGCTATGTTGTGTTTTGGTTAATTCTCCTAACTAAAGTGGAATCGATCTTTTTTAGTCGGCTCAACCAGAAAAATCAATTCTAGTTTTTTAATCAAAAATAGCTGGTTAAAACTTGAATATTGAAATACTGGTTTGAGCAATTTTAAGCGGTTAATTCACCATACATATTTGATCTGAAATACTACAAATGTACTGGAACTAACACTCAAATCTCATTTACTCAATCCTCTTAATCATCCGTTTGTTGCTGCATTAACCTTATTAGGCTATGGAACCAGATCCACAAATACAGGTGAAAAGTCAGGAAGCGAAATTGCCTGATTATTGAAACGAAAAGCTCGGGGATCGCTTTGGAGTTGTGACAAAGAGAAAAAACAGATTAAGGAAGACAATTTATCAAACAGAAAGGCGAGGATAGAACCAAATCAAAACAAGTGAGGATAGAGAACTGCAAAGATGTAGGTAGGGCAACACAGTTTGCGAAGAGCGAGGAAGAGAAGGCCAGGGCCTTGAGTGGAATCATCATTCTTAGAAACTACAGTTTTAAAAACTCGGTTCCAAAAGCTGAAAATGCGGGTCTCAGTGAACTCAGCTCCAGAAAAAAAGCACAACGCGGAGATTGAAACTGATATAAAAAGTATTTCATTTGATAAATTACTAAAATTTACTCATTTTTTGTTAGACGATAAACATATTGCTTTTTGTTTTGAAAAGGATGCCTGGCAGAAATGACGAACATCTACACTGCTGTAGAAAGTATGAAATCTGAGAGTGAACTTTAGCTAATTCGGCAACGTGTTATTTGGCAGACAGACTGTTGGTTTTCAAATCAATTTTAGGCAAAAAATTATACATATGAGTGATTTTGTTGATTGCAACAATGACGTTTCTCTGAAAAAACGGAGACATTGGATTTTCGCAAGGGGAAAACTGGGCTGAGATAATTATTCTATTTGCTTTTGATCAGAGTTTAAATGTGTCTAAATATTCAGGAGGTAAAATATTTTAGTTCAGAAAAAGGTCAAAAACTGAAAAGATGTCCTTTCCGAGAACAAGGACAAGTTTAACTCATTTTGAAGAGCAGGCTTGTGTGCGAGTTTTCTAATGTAAATTGTTTAGAGATAGATGTGACGATAGATTTTAAGAAATTTACCCATATTAGAAACCAAAAGCAAGCAGTGATCAAATCAGGCTGCAAGATATAAAGGACAAAAGATCTTGTGAGGCTCTAGAGTAAAAATTAGCAGACAGAGAAAATCACACAATAATTCAAGAAAAAAATTTAGCGTTTTTCAAGACCTAGATTGCAATACAAAATGTAATCATAAAAATTTCCATTTCTAAAAAAGAATAGCAATAAATCGTTGATAGATTATTTGACTCGGGGAATTCAACTAAAAAGTGGGTAACTAAAGATTCATTAAAAATTTTCTAAAATTTTTAGTTGTAGACATTTACTTATGTGATTTTATGCCTCAAATTTGGAAGCTGCTGAGTTGAACAGCAAAAAAAAGAGTCAGTTTCGAACGATTGTTGAACCAAAGCATTTTTGGCTCTAGATATATTTTACACAAACATTTCACATACTTATCAACTGATAGCAGCAGATGGTTACAGATACACCATAAGTAGAGAAGACAAGTTTTCAAGATTTGAAAAAAATGAGGCAACAGAAAAGGAGGAAATGTTCAGAGCAAGTGTAGATGTTTCTCAAACTCCATTCTCGGATGATGCAGAAGTTTAGACGAGTTTGTAAGAAACGTTAAAAAATGATTCAAAGCCTCGGCTATTCAAAGGAATAAATTTGGATAACGCTGTTCATAAAAGTCACTACAAATTGAAAATTTATAGAAGAAATCGTGAAGGCAAGAAATTGAAAACAAGGTAAATTATTTCTTTGGTAAAACCTCATTTTGCGTTTTTGTAATTCAACAAGAAGCAATAAGCCAAAACGCAACTTCCAAGTTTTTTTTAACAGGCAACTTTGCACTGTAATTGAAAATTTCTGCAAGAATTCGACCCCTGCCGACTTCAGAAGAAAATGCGGAATATTCTTAATTGGGTGCTTTTTTGTTCCAACTTACGAAGAAAATGCGGAATGTTCATGATTGGGTCCTTTTTCTGCTCCGACTTAGAAAAAACGGAATATTTTTGATTGCGGTGTTTTTTTTATTCAGTGCATTCTTGACTTTAAGCATTTTGACGAAAATTTTCTATACCATCTGAAAGATTGTTTTTCTGAACTCAAATTGAAAAATTATATTTTACCTGTAATCAATTTTCGTAAAGCTATGGGGTTTGAAAACTGATTATTGGCCAATTTATTGAGATAATTAGCGCGCAAAATTTTGCGTTCTTTTAAGACGCATAAGCGGAGGATTATTACAATTATTGGTCGTACTATTATCATACAAGACGCTAAACACAGCGTTTGGTGGAGGGATACATTCAA
>NC_087063.1:75552949-75577082 GCF_963678635.1 Symsagittifera roscoffensis | reverse complement strand
GAAAAAATGGTAAAAATAAAAATAGCTTTTTTATAATTTCGTCAACTTTTTAACTAAAAGTTTTTAACATTGCCCTTAAAGTTCAGTCGAAAAATTCAAGGTTCAGTCGAAAAATTCAAATCCAATCGAAACAATAATTTTCAACAAAATTTTCATACCCCATTAAAGATATCGACCTCTTGAGTCAAAAGTAAAAAAAAAAAATTTTCACCTCAGCTTTTTTTTGTAAAGTTCTGGGAGTTTGAAAATTGCCTGGACTAAACTATGCGCGTCCTGAAGATTTTATTCATAATGCTGAGAGGGGGCAGTAGAACAGTGCCCCTCGATTAATATGCAGTTGTAAACATTTTGGCGCTAAAACTGGAGTGATTTTCTTTGCTCATTAGCGTCAGTAATTTCCCGCTCTTTAGAAAATGCGTTTAAATTATTCTGAAATTTTCTCGCTTTTTTCGGCACTGTTGAACGCCCCCGCTGAGAGCGTACCGCGAATTTTTCATGCGTGGCGATTTATCGCGCACAATTAAATTGTTCCAAATTGAATTGAGGCTAACTAATTGGTCGTATGCTAATTTCGTACGACTCAAAATTTTACAATTTGATATTATCCAAAATGTATAGTTTTTCAATATTTTATTTTCCCAAAAACTATTCGATATGAATTAAGGGACAGTCGCAACATTCAGGGCTTTACCCTGATATACGAGCAGTCTTGTTTGTTTTCGTAGCTGCAACTCAGTCGTGCCGTACTTCAAAAGTAAGTAAGTCAATGAATAAAGACTTTAATGATACAATTTTTTAAATTTGAGAACAATACATGTGTTGCAAAACAACACTAAGTATCATAAATTACAAGAGCACTAAATATGTCAATTGAACAAGTCGATTGTTTTGTATGGGTTATATCCGAATGCCAGGTAGTCCAACCTATATTTCCAAACAAACCTTCGAATCAAATCTTTATCCAGTGTTTTGACTACCTCGTCCATTTGGTAGCTACTGGAAGTTAGAGCAGTTTTGTAATATTTACTGTCTTTATCATATTTGATCTTCGTGTGCAGAGGGGTCAATTCATTGACTAGATACAGCATATCTTCTGACATCGTTTCTTTTCGTCCCAAGAATTTGATTTTCAGGAAGCAAGGATCGCAAATATCCATTTGGGGCTAAAATATGCTTAGGTTTTAAAATAAATTCTAGCATTCAAATCAGGTTTTTAAAATCATGACAGAAATAAAAACAATATCCAGAATTTTTCAATTGATAGAAAAGAAAAGTGAGCAAAAACACGAAAGAAACTATGAACACTGCGTAAAATTGCTTTTTTTGCTGAAATTATCAGTTGTCATTTCTTCGCTTTATCATTGTATCCTCTCTTTTTAACAAGGGCAGCTCTATAATTTTTTTGCAGAAGAGATTTTTTATGCGTATCTTTCAATTTGATAAAAAATAGTTTTATTGATTTTCTAGATTTCAAAACCCATGAGCTGATACCAATTGTTCAAAAGTTTTATTGATGAATTCGTCCAAAAAATAATTTTCTGCTTTCGTTGCACTTCAATTTAACGCTTATTAACGAATAATTGCATCTAAATAGTGTTCAAAAAAGTTTAATCGGCCATATTTGGGTGTTGTCAAATAGTACCAAGTATCGCTGTGGAGATCCGGTTCGTAGTTTAACGGCTTCAGTTTAACTATAGTGGCTTCAGTGAGTTAGGACCGAAGTGTAACTCATAGAGTAATTTCGGATAGGGTACACCGTCTGCTCGTCACGCTATCTTATTTTCGGCCGGATAGATTCGTGCAACTTCTTAGTCTAATACCGATCCTAATCTTACTCTTATACTATCTAGTCTCAGGTTGTTTAACTAGTCTCTGCTAGGCTCAATAGATCTAGGGTATACTGGTTTATTGCGGCTGCTGAAGTGCTCGGGAGAGTCCAACTAATTTCTAAGTTAAATTCAAATCTCTCTGGTGCTGAAATTACAAGTAACTTCAGCACTTACAAATAAGTGGGTTGTTAGTTAGATGGATCATGATTGGTTAATATTAAATACTTTACATTGGTAAAACATTTAATTTATCCAATCATAAAATATAGTTTAGATCAGGTTCCACCCATCCGGGTTTTACAGAGTTTTTTAGAACAGTCCTTCTGTAGTTTAAGGATGGATGATGGACGTTGGTATTTGGCGAACATCATAATTTTCTTCCGCTTCTTCTTGTGACAACGACTGAGTCTTTGCAACAAAATCAATTCTGATTTCAGAATGGTTGGCTATGTCAGGTTTTTCTGTTCTTCGTGAAGAACTTCTTTTGTGTCTGATCTAGCTTGGGAATGGCGTGGAGATTGTGCGTGGAGGGGATGCCTGGTTACTCGGATCTGTACGTACACTTGGGTCATCGAGGTGGTCATTGGTCTGATTCAATGAAGTCCTTTTCTGCGAGGTCAAGTCGTACTCTAAATCCTTTGAGTTGTGATTGTGAGCGGCATATCGATTGTAGTTGGTCATTCTCTCTCGAGTGTAGTGGGGTCGTCTTGTCTTTTGATGTTCGTCCTTGGTGTTGTATTCTGATCTATATATTGCATCGTGTGATTTTACATTTTATAAAACTTTTATTAGTTTAATGTTTTTTAATAATGATTTTAGTTAGTTGTTTTCACAAAAGCTTTTTGTTTTAGTTCGGTTATTTTGAAGAGTTACTCACCCTTGAGTAGCTCTTATTAAAAATAAAGGTGTGGTCACAAAGCGTGGATGTAGCGCGGTGGGTTAGGCCGGCTATAGAGCATGCTCAGGACGTCCTTTCCTGGTGGGTTAGGCCAGGTGTGGGAGTATGATTTCATGCGGTTTTTGTGAGGGGTCCTGTTATGTGACAACGTTTTATGTTGGGTTTGTTGTGGTTTTACTTATGTCTTGTTGTTATGTACTTTTTCCAAAAAGCAAATTGTTTGTGGTATGGGTTTGTCTTTCGACTTTTTTGTGTTTTATTATTTCTTTCTAAGACTTTGTAATAGTCTTCAAAAGAATAAATTATCCAGTTTTAAACTGGGTTAATCCGGTTTGGGTACCGTTGGTTTCCTTTTCTTAGTCATGCTGTTATTCTATGATTTGTGGTATTTAGTAAGCTGCGTTGGTTAGTTTTGTTTAGTATATGATTCCTTTCCAACCGGGTTAAAGGAAAGTTTGAAACATGTTATTATATGTTAGAGTTGTTGAGTGTGAAAACTTGAAACTGAAATTCATTATTTTAAACAATTCTTCGTGGGCGAGCTGTGCGAGTGTGGATAGAATTTCTGTGCGAATGAATGAAAATATCAAAAGGTTAGTACTGCAATTGCATTTCATTAATTTACTGCATAGAATTTGGAAATTTACTGCTAGTTATGGGGGAATTTTAAGATACAAATTTTCATCATAATTAGATTTACTGCTTTGGGGGAAAATTTTATAAATTAATTTACTGCATTGGTATTATATTTATTTAATTGTTGGTGCAAAAATTTAATAGAGTCTTAAACAGTTTTGAAGAAGTTTGCTATTTTTTATTTTTCTTTTGTGAATTTTTCAGATGATCTAGGATGAAGGCTAAAAATCTAAAGAAAACATGATCAAAGAATGGTGAGTTTTTCAATATTTTAATTAGTTAGTTATATTTATTGAATTCATACTTACCTGTTAGTCGTCGGGGAAAAAACCGTGGGGGAAGATGTCGTGAATTAGTTCTGAAGTTGTTAGTAGTTTAGCTAGAATGCGGATGATATTTTTAGTCTGAAGCAGTGGCCAAAGCAATTGAAGTGCCTTAATGGTGGTTAGTTCTTCAGTGCCTACTGCAAACTCATAAGGTGTGTTTTGGATTAAGTTATATAATTTGTGGTTAAATGTAGTGTTGTGGATGAATTCTAAAATGGGGATTTCTATAGGCTGTACAAACTCGTGCGGGATAAGGAAGGGTCGGGATTCTTCGGCGTTGAAGGTCTTGGTGATGGGGCAGAAAATGTACATTTGGGTTATGGGGTCATAATTACGAAGAATACCATGAAGGTTAGTGTCTTTAATACAATATGTGAAATTTAGGAAATACGGTGAAGTGTATTTTGAATTGATGAATTGGAAACGATGGTGTGGTTGTCTAGAGGGTGTGTGGAGGTCAAAGTGATTTTGGATGAAACGATAGTAACTGTATGTATGTGTTTGTTTAGTTCGCAACATAATATCGTGTGAGCAGTGCAAATCTCTTTCGTGTGGTGCAAGGAAATGAAAGGTTAGTGAAAAGATTTGAAAGCGTTCTTTAAAACTTTCGTATGCCTGTGTGTTTGTTAGTGCTTCTGAAATAATGTGATCAAACTTTCGGTCAAAGATGTTTAGTGTAAATACATATGGTGTCTTGATGAAAAATTTCTCGGTGATTTGTGGGTTAGCGAAGCGATCGTCGTCTAAGAATTGATCTTGGTTAGCTCTGATGATGTTGTGATCGTAGTATTCTAGTGTATATTCATTAGCTCTAGGTGCAGTGTGTATTTTTAGTGATTTTTTATATCCTACGTAAGTAAACTGTCTAGCGGTGAGTGGTGTAGTTAGTCGATATAGCATGTCTTTGTTTCGGTCTATATCGATGGAAGTGTTGGTTAAAGGTAAGCAAAGAGGGTTAGTGAAATGATAGTATGAGGTCCAAGAGAGAGTGGGCATTAAAACGTATTCGTCTACAAAGTTGCGTGTTTCGTTAGCGTCGTGAGGGGTGTTTAAGGTGTACTGTGGAAATGAGGGTAAAGTGATAGCTAAAAATTCTTTAGTGTTAGTATGTTGGGGGTGGTTGATGTATTCACGGGCTGTTCCTGGTTTTGCTGGGAAAGGATGGTTGGGGAACTTTCTTTTAAAAGTGCGGTAAGCTCTATTAGTGTTGAGTGAGGATATAGTGGATGTGGATGATGGTGTTAATGATTCAGTATAGTTTGAAGAGGGTGTAGGGGGATTGGATGAATTTGTAGTGGAGGAGATCTGGTTTATGGTCGGGGTGTTAAGGTGGTAGGATTGTTGTTGGAGGGTAATAAAATTGTCTAGCTCTGGGGAGATTCGGGGGGTGTCTGGAGATGATTGGTCAGAATGGTATGAGGAATAGGTTGGGGTAACTTGGGAAGCATAAGAGGGTGTGGGAGTGATGGGGTCAGGGTTATTGGATAATATGGGTTGAAAAGGGGGTTGAGAATAATTAGAAGGGTTATGAAAATTATTGGATGGAGATGGTTCTGAGTCGGCAAATTCATCGGGGGTTTCAATATTCGGGTTATTGAGCTGTGAGATGGAGTATAAAACTGAAATATGTGAGTTAGTGTCGGAATTCATGCCTGATGTTACATTGCTAGATGGAAAATCGGGTGGCGGAAAAGCAAAAAGTGGTATGATTGGGATTGGAGAGGTAAGATTGGTTGGATTGGAATTTGATCGGTGGAGTGATCCAAGTTGGCGGCTCATCGTGGGCTAAAAAAATGATTATTTTGAGATTGAAAAGCGGTGGTATGGGGCTGTTCAATAATTTGTTCATAAGTATTATCATCTTGTGATTGATGTGTCATTATATGTTGGATGGGGCTTTGTGATGTTGTGAGTCGAAAATTTGGATTATGTGTGATTGCTAAATTTCGAAAATTTCGTGGGACTAGGGATAGTGGATGGTTATTTGGTAGGGGTGGTAATTGTGGTGCCGTTGGTTGTGTGTCGACATTTTTATGTTCTTCGTCGTATGTATTTTGTCGTGTTGTTATTTTTGTGTTATATTCTTTTATTTGTGCGTCTAAAAGAATTTTGTTTATAGATGTGGAAAAAATTCCAAAAAATCCTGCAAAGAGTATGCGTGCTACGCTTGCTTGTCTGTTTACTTGTGTGTGTATAGCACATGTATTGTAGATTCCTTTTAAAAGTGAGAAAAGAAATCCAATAAAGTTAAACATTGCGTATAAAATAGTCAATTTTTCTAAGATGTAGTAGGGCCATCCTAGAAAATCAAGGATTTCATTCTTGAGTGTAACAAAGCTAAAAATGTTGATTGGTGATATATCTTGGGGACGGTATTTTTCGCCGTTTAGATATATATAATCTTTAATGTCTTTAAAATATCCGCTATAGTCTTGCGTGTAGATATCGGCAAATCCTGCGGTTTCTGCAAGTTTGCGTAAATTTTGGTCTATTGATTGTCTTTGTATAGTGTCCATTTGTGTTAATAATTCTTGGAATTGTTGTGTTCTAATGTGATGTTGAATATCTGATTTTGAATAGATTCCTATTGATTGTAAGTCTATATTTGGGTTTCGAGCTATAGCGCGAATGCTTTCTGGTGAAAATTTTTTGAGTGATTGCATTAATGTGGGATATGGAGTGAGAAGATAATATTTATTTTCATCAGGGTTTAGTTGTACTACATTGTGGCTATTTTCTGATCCACATGGGACTGCGGTATCCCAGAAATAGGTTCTTCGTGAAAGTGTATCCACGAAATGTACTTTATTCTTATAAAAGATAGGGATTCTTTTATAACATCGTTTATCTTCAAAAACGTAGAGTGGTGATACTTTTTTGGTACAAGTATAAAACCATAAGATGTTTCCTTCGTAGTCTAAAAAATTTGATCTATTTCCTGATAATAAGTATCCTGCGTAGGGTATTTTTAATACTGCTAGTGCAAGTGATTGTAATATTTGTGTTCGTTCTAATTCGCATAGTTGGTGTAGTGTTTCTAATTCGGAGAGTGACATTTCTTGAAAAATGCGGCTAATTGTATAGTCTAGTTTCATATCCAAATGAATATCATAGTGGATATTACCGAAATATGTAGTATTCATTAGTGATAATTCTTGTAAGCGTGTGCTTCTGGTGTCATAAGGTTTTAGATGTCCACCAGGTTGTCCGTTGCTTTTTTCAAAATTAACTGGTATATAGGATGTTCCTTCGTTTAGAGGATGACCTGTGGCATATGGGTCGATTTTTACTTTTCCAGTGGTCATGTCGAATCCTTTTTCGTATTCAACTAATATTTCAGAGTATTGTGTTCTGTGAAGTGGATTCCTGTATTTACATGCAAGTTCTGTTTCTTGATATATTTGAAAACGTGTCAATTTATTTTCTATATTTTCTATGTTTCTAAAATCGGAACTTAGTTTGCGTGATGGATGGACTTGTTCATATGGAATTGATTGTATAAAATATTTTTCGTGAAATTTTATCATACGAGCGTGTATTTTTGCTACTTGAAATGTTGTACATGTATCTTCGGGGAACCAAACAATTGTTGCTTGTGTTCTTGTTGTAGGGTCGCAATATCCTTGATCATTTTTACAAGGTAGTCGGATTCCTTGATAGATCATTGTATTATCAGATAAATCTCGTGTGAGTTGTATTTTTTCGAGTTGTATTTTCCAATCGAAAAACATTATTTCTTGGTATCCTTTATTTTTCGTGTCTGCTTTGCAGTTTGATGGGTTATTTATACCAATGTGTGGTATCCAATGTTTATCGTGTAGGTCATAGGTTAATCGTCCGTGTGCGCCGTTATACGGGTATTTTTCGTCTAGTTTTATATGTCCTTGGTGTCTTTCAAGTTGTGATTGATGTACAGAGTCGGAAAAAACTTGAAAATTTACTAACTTTCTTTGGGAGTTTTTATTTCGTGTGATGTTTAGTCTAAGTAATTCATTTTTACAATCGTCGGGATTGAGATGTAAAAGTCGTTCTATATTACTTTGATAGAATGATTCATGGTCCAGTCGGTTTTTGTTTCCGTTCGAGACTTGTGAACAATGTACTTTCTTTTCGGAAAATGTTGCTGTGAATTTATAACCTGTAACTGTTGTTGCTCGGGCTTTTGAATAGAGTGTTGCTATTATATCTGTGGTTTCTATAGCTTGTGGTTCTGTTTCACATTGTGATACTTGATTTATTGCATATTTATGTAGTGTTTTTTGTTCATTTTCTTCGCAATCGTAATGTGTTACTAATAAATCTTGTGGTCCTGTACGAGGAGAAGGGTTTATGTTTTGATTTGAGGTTACTAGAAAAAGGAGTTGGAGAAAAATTAATAATTTTAGAATATACATGTGTATGATAATCCTGAGTATGGGTTATAAAATGTAATGTAACCAATTGTGTTTTTGGTGTATCTGTCGTATTTATATATTACTTCAGTAGTTATAAACGGTGGTGGTAGTGATTGAGCTGTTATGTTAGGTGGATTTAATGGGTAGGGATGTTGTGTAATATTGTTTAATTTAACTGTGATTTCAAACTTTAATTGTAAACTGTTTTGTTGGAGTATTTGAATATTGTGATCACGGATATCGTTGTGAATATCTTGGCGATATTGTAATCTATTAAGTGCCCAGTTATGAAGGCGGTTACTTTCTTGATGTTGTCCAAATAATGGTGGAGGTGCTGTGAATGTATTCCAATCTAATCTTAAAGGAATATTTATTGATGATTGTTCTCGATATCTGGCGTCGAGATTATTTGGAAAAATTAAGTTAAAGGGTAGTGGTGAGAATTGGCTTATTGATGGTGTTGATGGTAGTGATAATGTTTCCGGTAGTGATGAGGATGTTGTTGTATCCGTAGAAATATCTATGGGGTCATTGACTAAATTTGGTTCACCTTGTGTGAATGAATGTGTAGTCCAATATGGCAGTCGTGATGTTAGGTTTGAGGGGTTAAAGGGATTTTCACGTATTTGTTCAGATGTTGGTGTTGAACCTAAGTAGTCTGAGGGTAGACTTGAAGTGCTTCGTTGTGAAAAAAGTGTAGGAGTTTCTGGTGTGATACCAGTGGTGTTTTCTGGAGTGGTTTGTGATGGGGATTGAGGTATGTCAAAATGAACTCGAGGAGTTTGAAAATTTCTATTTCGTCGAGGATGTATAATTTGTCTATTTATTTCTGTTGTGTTTTGGTTTTGACTAAGGTTTCGTATTCTACTTAGTTCTTGTGGTAGTGTTGGGTAAAGATTATATGTTGGTTCACTTAGGGATGCTTGTCGTTGAACTGGTTCTAGTGGTTCAGATAAACGAGCGTGCCGTTCTTCAAAAGTGTATGGATTATCTTGAAAAGAAATTCGTGTAGATGTTGGAGGATTTTGAGTAGTTGAAGGTGGTGTTGAATTATCTTGGGATGATGTCGGTGAAGACTGATTCTGTGACTGTTGGGTAGCAATTTTTGATGGATTTTTGAATTGTTACTTTAGTGGGAAGATTTATGTTTATTATAATATTCTTCCAAAAAAAGAATTAGAAAAATTGTTGCTAGGGCAAATGTGATGATTGCTTTCTTTATACATTTACATATGGTCAAAATGAGGGATGATAAAAATGTTATGAAGATTACAAACAATAAAAAAATATCAGTTCTACTGAAAATTGTTCGTATCATTTAGATAAGTTGTTAAAATCGTACCTGTGGATATATTCAAGGGTTTTGGAAAGTTGGAGGAATAGTTCGAGTATTGTGTAGAAAATTAAAAAAATGTTACAAAAAATGATTATGATTATTAGAAAAGATTCAATGATATCAAAAAGAAATATTATAAAAGCTTCAAGTATTGAAAAAAAATGTTTAAAATTTATAAGTATTTGAGCGACTGTTTGAGAGAAAAGCATTTAAGAAATGATCTCTTGGTCGAATATTTTTTGCTGTTTGAGGCGATTTTCTAGTGTGGTCGAATTATTTATTAGTTTTTTGACAAGTGGGTTGAGTTTTGTAAAAAATTGTTGGGGGCAATTTTCATGGTGACTGGGAGGTCGTCTTTTTCTTTATTTTTGTTTGTCAAATGATCCGGGGTATGGTGAGATTTTTATACTTTAGGCTAATTAAAATCTTCATTTTGTTACTTTAGGCTAAGTTATCAAATTTGTTTTGGGGGTATTCGTGGTCTGAGTTGGGGAAATATTGTTGATCTTTGGGTTATTAGATAAGGGAGGGGTACGGTATTATGGTGATATTTATTTTAACTGTCAAGTTGGAGTGGTTTGCTTATTTTTGACCTGGAGGTTGTAAAGTTATAGTTAGAGATGTGCCTGGAGTTCTAGATTGTTCGTCTAATTGATTTTAGTTTGAGTTAGAGAAAGTGGCGGATTGGATGAATTCTATTGGTCTATTTTGAACTAGAATTATTGCGTACTTGTGAGCATGTTATTTTGAAAAATTGAAATGAAAAATGTTACGGAGGTTTCAAGATTGTGAAGTATAAAATCTTAAAATTACTTTTTAAATTCTACTTTCTTTAATATTTTAGATTGGGGGATGAACATTTTGTAGTTTTTACGTGGTTGATTTCGGAGTCTTGTTGTTTTTCGATGTTCAGATTTGTCTATTTCTTCTTGGGGTATTATTTGTTCTGTCATTTTTCTATTTTTTCTTGGTTTTGGAGATTCTTTATGGTTTTGTGTATTGTTTTTGGTGGCGGTTGGTTTTGTGTTTTGATTTTCGGTGGGGTTATCATTTTGTTCTGTGTTTTTCAGATGTGGTTCGTTTTGAACTATTTTTAATCCTGTGAAGGAATATAATTGGGTTAATTCGCGGAGTGCGTATTCTTTCGGGTAGTAAGGTAATAGGTTGTTTCGATGTTGAACGATTTCTTTTTTGTTTGAGTCGATAATTTTATATGTGACATCAGTGGGTTTTGCAATTATTTGGTAGGGTCCTTTTCGGAGGGGTTGTAATTTTTTAGAAATTCCTTTTTGAGTATTAAAATTAGGTATTAAAACAAATGTTCCAATTTTTAAATCGGAAGCTGGTGTAAAACGTGAATTGATTTGTTCATTTATGTTTTGTCTTTGTAATAACTTTTTCGTTATTTTTTGGTAAATTTCATTGTGTTTTTTATCTCTATTTAAAATCCATTCGGTGTGTGTACCGGAGGCTAATTTAAGAATTTGTGGGTGATGAAAATGATCTTCATCGTGCGTATGTAATGGTAGGTTATAACAAATTGAGTCTTTATTTGGTTGACAATAACCTTGTGCGTTTTTATGGGAATTTGCTGTAAACATTATTGGTTTGCGTGGCTTTTGGTTAAAAACCATTTCGTACGGTGACATTCCTAAAGTTGTCGTGATTTGTGAGTTATATGCTAAGGGAAATAATTTTACATCTGCTGACCATTCGGTATATTTTGTATCATTTCCGTTGATGATACATCTAAGATATTCTTGTAGTGAACGGTTCATACCTTCGACTAAGCCGTTTGTCCAAGGTGCATGAGATGTACGTGGTTTGTGTTTAATGTTGTATAAATGACATAGTGTTATTATTTCATTATTTATGAATTCTGTACCATTGTCTGTGACTAAAATTTCTGGTAGTCCGAATTTTGCTATCCAGTGTTCATAAAGTGTTGTATATGCGTAATAAGCATTACAATGTGGTACTGGGTTAAGTGCTACATAGTGTGTGAATGCGTCAACAATTACCATAATGTAGGAGTTTCCTTCTGATGAGGGTGAAATTGGTCCTTTAGTATCAAATGAGATACGGTGATTAAAGTATAAACTTTGTCCTTTAAAATCTTGTTTTTGTGCTATTTGTTTTTGATTTGGGTAAGGTTTATTTAGCTGACATACTATACAATCATTGCATAGTACTTTTATCCAGATTGGTGCATTTGGGAAGTAAAAATTTTGTATAAAATTTGAATATGTTTTTTCTGATCCAGAGTGTCCTTTAATATTTTGTATATGTGAAATATTAAAAGCTATAAGAATCATACTTATAGGGAGACAGGGGACTGTGGATTCGTTTAAATTGTATTCTAAAAGGTCTGTAGTTTCATTGATTGTTGTGTAATTAAATTTGCGAAAATATCGGAGTAGTGTCTTGTTGCCTAGAATGGTTGAATCTGCTTTGTTAGGTTTAGTTTTATATTTGTGCCATGATTTTAGTTGTCGAATTATCGGGTCAAGATTTTGATATTGTTTCAGTGTTGAAATTGTAATCGTATCTGTTGGGGGGAGAAAAATGTTTTCAGTTTCGAATTTAGATAAGGGTATTGTATCAAGTGGGTCGTGAAGGTCAAAAACTTGATTTATTGTGTATTTTGAATCATTTGTTTGTGGTCCTGATAAATTTATTTTATCAGTTAAATCTTCTTTTTCAATTAGTGGAAAATGGTCTTTCTTAGGTAGGTGTTGTTTTGTTCGTTTTTGTTGGGTGTTATTTTTTATCCATTGAGAGTATGGGATTGGTTTAAAAGTTGATGTTCCAAGTAGGTCAACTTCATAATGATTATTTTGACAATCTAAGTAAAGTGGGAAATGTTGTAAATTATTTATTTGTGATTGTTCAATATCAGTTTTAACTGCATATTTGCATTCTAATCGAGGTGATGTTTCGTTTTCTGCAAGGTAGAATTTTATGTTTTTGGGTATTTCAACTGTTGTTTTTCGTGTAAGTAATTCAGGTGGTGTATTTCGACTTAAGGTGTCTGGTAATGCAAGATTTTTTCCTGCAGTCCAAACTATATGTAGGTTTGGAAACTTCATTAGAATTAGTTGAAATCTGTAAACTCGGTGGTTTGGGTTAGATTTCTGTGTGAAAAGAAAAATGATTGGTTTGTGGTCTGTGAATAAAACTGTGGGATGTTTTGATCCAAGTATCAGAAATTCATATTCTGTCAATGTATATATTATGGCTGTACATTCTCTCATTAGAGTTGAGAGTCGTAGCTCTGCTTGAGTGAATAATCGAGAATTTGCTGATATCAAATTCATTTTATTTGTACCATTATGTGATTGTAATAGTGCTGCGCCGATGCCAAAGTTCGAAGCATCGCACATTGCATAAAATGGTTGATCAGGGTCTGGAATTGTGTTTGAAATTTGTTCAGTTAAAAGTTTCTTTATTTCTTCGAATCGTGTTTGATGTTCTGTATTCCATTCAAAGTTATTTTGTTGTCTAAGGATGTTGTAAAATGGTCGTAAATATAATTGCATTTTATAAACATATTTACTTAAAAAGTTTAACATTCCAAGGAATTCTTGGATTTTCTTTTTATTTGTCGGTGGTTGAAGTTTTTGAATAGCGTCAATGCGTGATTTCAGTGGAGTGATTGTTTTTCTTTCTATGTTATGTCCTAAGAATTTAACTCTTGTCAAAAAGAAGTGTGATTTATCGGGGGCGGCCTTCAGATTTTCGTTCTGAAGTATTTGGTGATATTGTTCTAAAACTTTGAACATTTCGTCTTTTGTTTGTGATTGCATAAAAACATCGTCTAAATAGGTGATTGCGTTTTTCTTGAGTATTAGTGGTCTAAAAATTTTGCTCATAAAAGCTGAAAATGCTGCTGGTCCTATGGATATTCCATAGAATAAGCGGTTGAATTCATATTGTTGGTTTCCGATAACAAATTGTGTTAAACGTCGTGATTGTTCATCTAGTGGCATTTGATTGTATGCACTATTCATGTCGGCGGTTGTGAAGTATTTGCCGTTTATTTTTGTTAAAATAACTTGTATTGTTTCGATGGGCCAATTACATTTTGATTCATCTATTAGTGAATTGAGGTATCTAGCATCGAGAACGATTTTTAATGATTCTCCTTTAGCTAGAATGATAACGGGGTTGATGAATGTGTTGCCTTTTGGTTGTTCTTCTTTATTAACTGGTGATATAATGTTGTATTGTTCTAAAATATCGAGTAATCTGTTTACTTTATCATGTAAGTGAATTGGTACTTTACTTGCTCTCTGTTTTTTGAAAACTGCGTCTGGTTTTAATGGGAGATGTAGTGATGAACTGATTTTGCCAACATCGAATTTTGATGTTGCATAGACTGATGAATATTTAATTAGCTGTTTGGCTAACTTTTCGAATTCGTCTTGTGTTATTTGTGAATGTTGGAAATTAAACATTGTTAAAAATTTTTGTTGGTCCTCTGTGTAGTTACTTATGTTGAATGTAGGTTTGAAATATGGAGTTTTTGTGAAATAATCCGTATTTCTGTTTTCGTTACTTATTATATTATTTATAGATAATTCTTCATTTAGAATGGTAGATTGGCAAATATCTAGTAATTGGAGTATATTATTTACGCGATAGGCTTTTTCGTGTATTGGTGATATTGTAGCGTTGGTTTCACAATATCCTAAAAGTCCTAAAGGTAATGTTACTTGGTAAGGTGTGTTGTTATAAACATGTAAAGAAATAATATCTGAATTCGAATTTTTCAAATATTTTATTGAAGAGATTGTGATTTTGAAAAATTTATGAATAGGTTTGAATTCAAAATCTGACATATAAAATTTTTGTTTGTTTTGTTCTTTATCATATTGGTGAACTTGTTTGATTGAAAAATTATAGATGTTTCCTGATAGTGGTTTCAGGTGTTTTCTTTGTTGGTTATATATTGGATAAAATTTTGAAAAGAATGGTGGTTGTTTGTTTAATCTTTGAAAAAATGTTAGGGATGTTTCTTTCGTTTTTGTATATTTATCTTTGATTAATATTTTACTGTTTAGGATGTTAATTGTTGGTATATACTTCGAAATAAATGGTATTCCAATGATATTATATTTAATATCAGTGATATGGAATATTTGTTTAAATGGCTTATTTAGAATTTTACTTTGTTCCATTGTTCTGGTAGGGAGGAGAAATAATTGGATTTTTCCGTAGTTTATCAATGTTGATCCTTGTGCTGTTGCTAGTTTACTGGTGGTTTCAAGAGGTGTTAGTTTTGGATGTAAAGTTTTTATTTCATTCCATGTGGGAATGTTTATTATGTTTGATTCTGCTCCTGAATCAATTAAAAAATCTATTTCAAGGTCTGGCGGTTGAAATTGTTTATTTCTTGGGCTTTCTAAGAGAAATGGTATTGTCCAGATTTTTTCTTTGGGTTGTTCTTTTTGTATGTTTTGATAGATGTGATTTGTATTCAAGCATTTTGTTTTTTCTTTCTCATTGTGTTGGTTTGTAGTGTTAATTTCATTAGTTTGTTGCGTCGTCGGTGTGGAATGGACGGGTTCAATATAATAATTGTGAAGGAGTTCTGATTGATTCTCATATATGTGTGATGAAAAAGGTTCTTCATACATAACAGGTTCATAGTCATTTTCGACTTTTATCATGTTGATGGAGAGAGTGTTTTCTGCATCGCTTTCTGAATCTGATGATCCACAGTTTATTTGGTTGAGTTGTAACGTATCAGTTACTGTGTCATCAATACCTGGAGGGTCTGATGTAGTTTCTGGGTTAGATTGTACTTGATTGATTTGCCTTTGATGTTTAGGTGTATTACTTCTGTGGCGATTATTAGAATTATTATAGTTATTATTATTCCTATGTGGTGATTGGGAATAATTTCTGTAACGATTATTATAACTTGGTTGTCGATTTTGTGAATTATTTCGCGATCTGTTTTGGTAATTATTGTTTGGTCTGTTATAGTTCGATCTATTATATGAGTTATTTCTTGATCGATTGTTCGGGTAATTCTGGTTTCGGTTGTTTGAATAACTTCTATTTCTATTATAGGAGTAGTTTCTATTCCTATTGTATGATGAATTTCGTGACTGGTTGTTTGGATAGTAGTTATTTCTTGATTGGGAATTAGATCTAGAAACAAATCGTTGTGTATTTGAATTTGATCTGGAGTAGTTATTTCTACTATTTGGTCTATTGTAGTGATTTTGTGATGAATTATACGTGTTTCTTCGTTCTGGTGATCTTCCTCTATAACTTGAGTTATATGGGGATTGATTTCTTGTATAGCTTGTATTGTTCGGGAGTGGTTTTCCTGAACTGTTGTTGCTATGAACTGTTTTGTTCGGTAAATTTTGATCTTTTTTCATGTATTGATAGAATGATTTATTTGGTTCTTTGTATTTTTGAGGTTTATTTTGACTATCTTGCTGTTTTTGTCTACATTCGGAAATACTATGTCCGTATCGTCGGCAATAATTACACCATTTTTTGAAAGATGGTTTGCCTTTAAAGTTTGGGTTCTTTTCGTAAATATTGAGTATTTCAGTGATTTTTTCAACGAGGTCTGTTTCTGATTCCTGTATATTATTAATATTAGTGGGAGTCGTTTCAATTTTGTTAACGTATTGTATTTTCAGATTTTCCGTTTCTTCTAGTTTCATCGTGATTTCTGCTTGTTCTAGTTTGTCTACTAGTTTTCTAAAATCTAAATCGGGTTCTCGAATTGAAGAAGGATGAGATGCTCTCTTTTTTATTGCTATTTTCCTTAATTGTGGTGTTAAGGTCATCATTAAGATTTCTGTCATCTTTGTATTTTTATAGTCGTGTGTATTTAGTGAGTATGCTTTTCGAACTAGTGTTTCGATTCGTACTGCTATTTGCTTGATGGTTTCGTTTGGTAATCTGCGAATTTCATTACATAAAACTCTTTGTTGTTGTTTGTTTCTTTCGGAGTCAAACATTTTTGAAAATTCTTGTGTAAATCTTTTCCAGTTTGATTTTATTTCTAGAGGTAGTACTGAAAACCATTTTTGGGCTGCGCCATCTAAGGTTGTTTGTATCAACGCTGTGCGTCGATGTATCCAGTTTTGATGTAGTGGCGTATTAATTGGTTCAGGTCCTATATTTAAAATCAAATTTGCTGTTACTGCATTTAAATAATCTTCTACAGAGTATTCAGGGTCTGTTCCTGTGAAGACCATTAAAGGTTTATTTGATGTTATTGATGATCCACCCATAAGGTATGGATTCATTGTCATTTGTAATGATTCTGCTGCATTTGGCATTTGAGAAAAATTTGAAAGTTGGTTTCTTGTTATTTCATGTTGTTGGAGATAATATGGGAGTGGTATTTCATTTTGCATTTGTGATGGTTGATACGAGTGTGCAGTCATTGGGTTTTGTTGTTGAATTGGTTGAAAAGATTGTGTATTAATTGGATTTTGTTGTTGAATTGGTTGTTGATGTTGTGCATCTATTGATTGTGGAGAAAAATTTCTATGATTTGTACGTGTTTTCTGTATTCCTTGTCTACGATATTCTTGAGTATTTTGTGCAAATATATCTGGTTGTAAGAAATCATCATCTGAGGATAAATAATCCATTTGATAAGATGTTTGTTTTTTATTTTTATTCTGTTGAAAAAATGGGTAATTTTCACTGTGATCCTGTGGAGGATTTGGTTGAAAATTTTTGGAATTATATTGGGCTGTTGGGTTATCCCAGTTTCGAGGTTTTGTATATTGATTAAAATTCCTTTGTGGTTGATAATTTGTTTTTGATGGATGTGTATAATTATAATTATGGTCTGCAAAGTTGTTTCTAGTGAATGTTTTGCGTGTTTTTGATGGTATTGTCATGGGTCTATATGTTTGGTAATCCATATGGGAATATTTAGGGGCAACCGAAGGTTTAACGGTTGATTGTAAGGTTACTTGTGTTTGTGAAGGATTTGTATTTCTTGGTGTTGTTAAATTTGGGCGTATTGGTGAAATACTTTGTTGTGTAGTTGTTGTGTGTACAATTTCTTCATTTATGAAGTGTGATGGTGTCTGGATATCTTGTTGAGTAAGATTCCTAGTTCCATTGAGGTTTTCGTTGTGTATGACTGTAGAGTTTAAACTATTATTTTGTGTATCGGGTAAAAATGTATTATAGTTTAATGGTGTTGCATCAATTGTTAATGGTATTACTCTTACATAATCTCTTATGTAAGATATCGTACTTATTGCTTGACTTGAGATTGATTGTGGGAAGCTTATAAATGCGGGATGAGACCATTCGGGGTCCCAAACATAATCTGATTGTTCTGTGATAGCGGTATCATCGTTCGAATTTTGGGGTCTAAAATTTTTTCTTGCTTGTGCAATTAAATCAATATTATGTGTGAAATAATCTATGATGAACCATGCCAAAATTTTTTGTAAATCGTGTTTGGTATGTTGTGAAACGTCGTCTTTCGTGAAATTTTCTTTAATGATGTTTAAATAACTAGAGAGTAGTGTGATTTCATGTCGTACTCTTAAATGTTTAGATGTTTCTGTCGGTGAGACATTTGTTAATGGGAGTTCATTTTCTAATATCGAAATATAACTATATATTATTGCGAAAACTTCATTGGTGAAAATGGAGTTTGCTCTTTGTGAGTTATGGTATTGGATGCTTTTTATATATTCTGAAAAAACTTTTGAAAATTCTAAATCAAGGTCGTCTGTTTGAATAGTATATGTTCTATTATTATGGTTTGGTGAAGTGAACTCTATGGAGTAGATTCCATACTGTTGTGTTATGTTGCATATATCTTTTAGATAGTGATCTATGATTTGTCTTTTGATTTTTACATCGGGGAACTCTGTTTTACATGGACTGATTCCGGGTTCAAATAAATTTACGAGTAAATTTTGACAAAATATGTGTTGTCCTCTATCAGTATCTGCATCTACTATAAAGGGAAAGATTTCATCATCATCTGGAGTTTCGTCACCTGGGGTGTGTGTTGAGCTCATTTTTTCGTTCGATGACTGTTAATATGTAATTATTAATGTGTCTAATTGGTTGATTCCAATTGTATAAATGTACTGGTTTGTGTTTATACTGCTTTTTTATTCTTCTTTTTCCTCTTTGTGATGAATTTGAAGTTGTTTCTGAGTCAGAAAAATATAATTGATCGTGTTGTGGGTAATTTTTATCTATTGATTCTTTTAGTTTGTAAAGTTCTTCTAAACTGTTGGTTTCTGATTCTGAAAATGCGTTTCGATTTTTTGAAAATCTTTTTCGTGTTATTTGTCTTTGTTTAGTTATTATTTTTCTTTTTAGTGTTTGTCGTTTTGTGCGAATGTATCCAACTGTTTGTGTATGAGGTGTGATTACAAGGTCGTATTTTTTGTTATCTATTTCACAATTGTGTAAAATGATTGTTTGTTTATTTCCTAGGTTTTTAAATGACATAAGGTTTAGGATGACGGATGCAAAAAGTTGTTAAGTGAATTCTAATTACTTAAACTGTTAGTTCTTACGATTTTTTGGTTAGCTTAACCTGGGTCTATTTGTTCAGGGTTGGAGAGAAAAGTATATCGATTCCGAAGAATGATTTTTTACTTTCTCGTGGCTAGTATAAGTTAAGGTGTTAACTTACTTAATCTTACTTAGGGGTAGTGATTGTGTTCAAGGGTTGGAGAATAGTAAATCGATCCACAAGGTTCAGGTATAATTAGAACGCGAGTAGTTCGTTAGATACTATTTTAAACTTACTAAGTCTAGGATTTATCCTGGGTCTGGTAAGAGGGGGGGTTAAGTGAAGGATGAATAACCGAAGTTCTTCACTGTTTATCCTAATTTGAATGATTAGTTTTGTTTAAAAATTTCTATTAGTCTTAGGTCTTTAGAAAGGGTTGGGTAGTGAATCGACGTTTGAGGTCGTTAGACACTAATTAAGTGGGTGGGGGAGAACAAAGTTGTTCTGTTTGATCCAAGGATAAACCTTGATGATCAAATTTGAAATTTAATTAAGTAGAAAATGATTTAAGATCCAAGGATAAGCCTTGATGATCTGGTTTTAAATTAAGTGACTTTAAGTTTTAATAAAGTTTTAAATTTGTGTATAGGAAAAATTTAGTGTTTTGATGATATTAGTGAGTTGATGATTGCTGTTATATTTTAGGTGATGAAGCTGGAACAACAGGATGATTTATGATTACTAACCATTTATTGTCATGCTACTAATTTTTATTTTTATTTTCCAATAAATATTTTTCAAACATGTTTTGTATATTACTGCAGAGTTTTAGAAAAACGATCTTAGATCTTTTTATCAATCGTTATTGTATAATATTAATTTTGTTTAGCGCCTGAAATGATTTTGAAGAGTAACTTCAAGGTTTTATGTTTGCAAATGGAAATCTAAATTCATTGCAAGTAGTATTCGAAATATAAAAGTTTGTTCTGGCTTTTGCCGAACTATCATATAACTATACGGCAAGTTTCTACTTTGTCGTATGTCGTCTTTGGTTCGATGTCTTCTTCCAATTCCGGGTAGTTCTATTATAGTTCGGAATATTGGCTCTGATCTATTGAGTCGGAGAGACATTTCAATTAAATTATTGTCGTATAACATTTTGTAAATGTTTTTGTCTAATTTCTAATCTATTTTGGTTAATTCTAATCTAGTAAGGTCTTGTTCGAGACTTATGGTCGCACCAGATGAGTTAGGACCGAAGTGTAACTCATAGAGTAATTTCGGATAGGGTACACCGTCTGCTCGTCACGCTATCTTATTTTCGGCCGGATAGATTCGTGCAACTTCTTAGTCTAATACCGATCCTAATCTTACTCTTATACTATCTAGTCTCAGGTTGTTTAACTAGTCTCTGCTAGGCTCAATAGATCTAGGGTATACTGGTTTATTGCGGCTGCTGAAGTGCTCGGGAGAGTCCAACTAATTTCTAAGTTAAATTCAAATCTCTCTGGTGCTGAAATTACAAGTAACTTCAGCACTTACAAATAAGTGGGTTGTTAGTTAGATGGATCATGATTGGTTAATATTAAATACTTTACATTGGTAAAACATTTAATTTATCCAATCATAAAATATAGTTTAGATCAGGTTCCATCAGGTTCGTCCGAAGAAGTATTCCTCACTCTCCCCCCCCCCCCCCCTCTCTCTCTTTCTCTCTCTCTCTCTCTCTCTCTCTCTGACTGTTAACGTTCTGACTGCCCTTAAATTTGTCTGTCTATGGTTATTTAACAGTTCTAAATGCCAGACAACTATTCGTGTTACACTTTCAGCATCATAGTTATAGTATTAAATCAGTGGATTACGTAATCTTAAAGAAAATTTAGGATAGTGAGGACACACCAGCTTAGGAATACGAAGCATCCAGTATCAATCCCCCTTTCTAACAGTCTCTTTCAGAAATTGGCCAGAATAAAACAAACAACCCAAGCATATATATTCCTCTTTCCTTGAAAGTCGGATCAACAAAACTGCAAAGCCCACAATTTTCCGAATGCCCAGTAACGATCGAATGAAAAAAATTTTTTATGAAACAAAAACTATTTGCAAAATTCTGTTTAAACAGTTTGATTTTTTCTCCATTTTATCATACCACACGGTATAAAAGCGCAGTCTAATGAATTTTGAGTCTGTAACTACAAACGAAACTCCCCACCTCAGTTCGATTTGGAACTATCACAAATCGGTCCAATAGGCAGTTTTGAAATCCCCATAAGTATGCAAAAATCGGTCCCATATGAAATTTCTTTTAAACTTTTTTGACCTCAAGACATCAACGGCTGATATTAAAGAAAATGCTTCGAAAAGAGCTACATGAAGAGACAAAACTTGTTTGGAGAAAATAATTCGTCACTTGCTTCAGATGTTGGAATGACAAGAAGTCTATATAGCTTAACTTGCCACTGACACTCAGACATGAACCTACTGAATGATCATTTTCTTCATCTTTTTTTCTACGTTTTTTTTTCAAATCTAATATGATGAGATTCAAAATAATCAGCTAAATTGGCTGGAACCGACTACTACTCTGCTTTGTGCAAAAAGATCTATTCATTTTCAAATTAAGTTTGATTGCATTCCGTCTGAAGTTTTCTGGCTAATTTTGAAAAAAAAAAACACTTGGAGTTCCTGTTAAACAAATTAATTTTCAAGCGCTGGCTATTCTCAGCTTATTGTTCTCATTATCATTTCTTCGATACAGAAAACGCGATATTATCCCGAGTTTTGAAGAAAATTGACGGAATATGGATAATTGCGCTGTTTTTATTTCAGCAATTCTTATGTAATTTTTTGCCGGCCCTATCTGAAAGATATCAAAATCCCAAGCCCTAATTGAAAAAAAATATATACCCTATCTGAAAGATATCAAAATCCCAAACCCGAATTGAAAATAGTATATATATTTTAAAGTTGATCATTTATTGTAAATTTTTGAGGTGAGAAAAATGGCAATTTGGTCAATTTCAGAATATTAATTCGCGATTTTTCCCTCTTATTAATGTGTAAGCGGTCAGTTAAATCATTCCAATTGGAAGTGAGGCCAGCAATTTGGCTTTAGTAAAGCTTTGCCCGGTGACGTAAAAAAAATATACTATCTAATCTATTTCTACTATAAAATAAATACACATTACCTCTTTTTTCTTGAAACAGTCGGAGAGTTCAATGCTTCATCTGAAGACTAGCAGTCTTGTAGAAATTTCAATTGTAGAATAACTTGAAAGAGAAAGCAAAAAAGTAAAAGCAACCGAAAAAAATTAAATTTCCTTGAGTGAAGCATTGAGTGGGGATTGTTTCAGATCGAGTTACTATAAAATTGTACCTTGAAATGGTGATCTGAAGTATCGCCTCTGATGAGGATCTCAAAGTACTCTCTCAGTCCAATATCAGAGACGTTCCTGTTCCCGCTAGCACCCCTCTCTCTCAGCCCGTCAATCCTGTGTACCTGCACTACTCTGTTGTAGTAGCCTGACACTGCTCTTTCGAAGGGATCCCGCACAAACATGAAACCATTGCGATAGAATTGGCGGTTGTTTTGGATCCACTTCTAGAATAAAACAATAAGGAACATGACCAAACATCACTACTAGAAAAAATGGCCTCCCCAGTAAAGTTTCCTGATTTTTAAAAAAAATTCCTATCTAATTGATATCGTTGATTCGGCTTTCTTGGGCTGGTTTTTTGATTCAATCGAGTTTCGAATTTTTTCACAGAGCGGGTTCGGCTATTTTTTGGAAGACTATGGAGGTTTGAAAATTATTAATCTGGCTAATTTGGGAAAACAAAAGCGAAATATATTGCGTTCGTATAACAGTTAGTTAAGAATTAAATCAACCCAAATTTTATTAAGGCAAACTATTTGGTCCTACTAGTACAATGCGAGATGTTACTTTGCTATTTTCACTTTCTATAGCAATTGGACGGACAAAGTAGAGAAAAGCAAAATAATTGATTTTTTCAATTAGTTTATCAGTTCTTAACCAGAATGACTTTATTCAGTTTTGAAGGGTAGTAGGAACAATCATGGATTAGCCGTAATATACCATACGAAGTAATTTTTAGCCGTACAAAGTAATTTTGTTTATTTTTTTTATGGAAGCAATTAGTCTTACTCAAACAAAATAACATTTAAAAAATGACATCATAATATATATATATATATCTATATATTCATTTTGCATATTTGAAGTTTCTGTTGCGGGTGCGGGTGTCTGCAAATATACGTGTGCTCGCATCACATCGTAGGAAGCCAAAAACAAATAAATAATAAAAAATCAAAAAAAAAAAGAAGACTGAAATGATCTTACCGTTTAAGAAAGAGCTAGAAAACCAAAAAAAATTAAAAATAATTTTTTTTTTGCTTAAATTATTTTATAAAGAACCAGTGGGGCTGAGTTTCTTCATTCGGAAATGTGGATCCGAGTGTCATTCAAACAAGTTATCGGAAAACTGTAGGAACCAAATATTAGGTAAATAAGCCGACAGCTAATAAGCTGAAAATCAACCAATTTTTTTTAAACTCGTAACGCAAAGTTTGAGCTGCCTATGTGGTATCCACTAGTACCATATGTTTACTGAATGCATGGCGGTAAAAACAAATCAGAATCTAAATCAAGAGGTTAATCAACAATATTAAAGCCGAAAAACCATCAGCAAAAAATATCGAAACTCTTTAAAAATACCTACATTTAGTTCCACCAAACTGAATGAAGATGGCATTGAAAAAAAAAATGCCCATACAGAAGAACAGAAATGAACATCAAAGAAAAATAACGAAGAGGCAAAAATGAAAGTTACTGATCGAAAACCCTTCCAAAATTATTCAAAAAAATTGAAATTATTAAAAAGCTTTCAGTCCCCCCTTCCTTTCAAAACACAATATGCGCACAAAAAAAAAAATTTTTTTTTCTCATAAAAATGGCGCAATACGAGGTCATGGCATTAAGCCAATATAAAAACAAGCCGAAACCCTGTTGAGCCAAAAAAGGACAAAAATTTCAAAAAAATCGATTCATTAAAATTACAAGCAACATAAAAAATAAACTTCGAAAAAAACGGATAAAGAAGATGATACAATGAAAAAAAGTGTGTGCTGAGGTATCTCCAACCGATAATATCGGAAGACAGTTGAGTCCAGGAAATGATTCCGTGAACAAATATATTTACGGAAGAGAAGTTT